>NC_057749.1:23788023-23795483 GCF_004010195.1 Chiloscyllium plagiosum
GCTCTGTTCATCAATTTTCCCCAGGACTTTTCCATTTACCATGTAGTTCGCTCTTAAATTGGATCTTCCAAAATGCATCACCTCACATTTGCCTGGATTGAACTCCATCTGCCATTTCTCTGCCCAACTCTCCAATCTATCTATATTCTGCTGCATTCTCTGATAGTCCCCATTCACTATTTGCTACTCCACCAATCTTAGTGTCATCTGCAAACTTGCTAATCAGACCACCTATACCTTTCTCCAAATCATTTGTGTATATCACAAACAATAGTGGTCCCAGCACAGATCGCAGAGGAATACCACTGGTCACAGGTCTCCATTTTGAGAAACTCCCTTCCACTACTACTCTCTGTCTCCTGTTGCCGAGCCAGTTCTCTATCCATCTAGCTAGTACACCCTGGACTTCATGCAACTTCACTTTCTCCATCAGCCTACCATGAGGAACCTTATCAAACGCCTTACTGAAGTCCATGTATATGATATCTACAGCCCCTCAATCATCACTCTCTCGTCATAGCTACCACCCTCCATACCAGGCAACATCCTAGTGAACCTCCTCTGCACCCTCTCCAAAGCATCCACATCCTTCTGGTAATGTGGTGACCAGAACTGTACACATTTTGTCATTTCCTCAAAGAATTCTATTAAATTGGTAAAACATGACCTTCCCTGCACAAAACCACGCAGGCTATCACTGATAAACCCATTTTCTTCCAAATGTAAATAGATCCTATCACTCAGTATCTTCTCCAGTAGCTTCCTTACCACTGACACTGGGCTCACCAGTCTATAATTACCTGGATTATCCTTGCTACCCTTCTTAACAAGGGGATAACATTAGCAATTCCCCAGTCCTCCAGGACCTCACCCGTGTTCAAGGATGCTGCAAAGATATCTGTTAAAGCCTTAACTATTTCCTCTCTTGCTTCTCTGAGGAACTTGGGATAGATCCCATCTGGACCTGGGGACTTGCCCACCTTAATGGCTTTTAGAATATCCAACATTCCTCCTTCCTAATGCTGACTTGATTGAGAGTAATCAAACATCTATCCCTAAACTCAAAATCCACCATGTCCCTCTCTTCAGTGAACACTGATGCAAAGAACTCATTAAGAATTTCACCCATTTTTTCTGACTCCACGCATATCTTTCCTCCTTTGTCCTTGAATGGGCCAACCCTTTCTCTAGTTACCCTCTTGCTCCTTATATACGAATAAAAGGTTTTGGGATTTTCCTTAACCCTGTTTGTCATATTGAGGTTGTACAGGACGTTGATGAGGCATCTTCTGGAATACTGTGCGCAGTTGTGGTCACCCCGTTATAGGAAGGATATTATTAAATTGGACACGGTTCAAAAAAGATTTATCAGGATGTTGCTGGGAATGGAGGGCCGGATAGGGTGGAACATTTTTCACTGGAAGACAGGAGGTTGAGGGGTGACCTTATAGAGGTTTATCAAATCATGAGGGGTATAGATAAGGTGAATAGCAAAGATCTTTTCCATAGGGTGGGGGAGTTCCAAACTAGGCGGCATATTTTTTAAGATGAGAGGAGAAAGATTTAAAAAGGACCCGAGGGCCAATCGTTTTTACACAGAGAGTGGTTTGTGTGTAGAATGGACTTCCAGAGGATGTGGTGGATGCAGTTACGGTTACAGCATTTAAAAGACATTTGGGATAAGTTCATGAATAGGAAAGGATTGCAGGAATATGTGCCAAATGCAGGAGGTGGGATTAGTTTAGTTTGGGAACATGGTTTGGTGTGGGCTGGTTGGATCGAAGGGTCTGTTTCCGTGCTGTATGGCTCTATAACTCTCTGATTGTATTAGCAGTGCAAATCCGGGACATGGTGACTGACCAACTCCTGGGAATATCGAGTGTGCAATTGGGACCACTCTAGAGTCCGACTGAGCTGATTCTCCCTGGGCCTCACATTTGAGTGGGCTTTTATCTGGAGCTGCACCACGTGTTGCAATTTTTCCAACGTCATTAAAATAACAAGCTAAGGTCCCGAGAATGCCTGATGACTTGGAGATGCCGGTGTTGGACTGGGGTGTACAAAGTTAAAAATCACACAACACCAGGTTATAATCTGACAGGTTTAATTGGAAGCACTAGCTTTCGGAGCAACGCTCCTTCATCAGGTGGTTGCTGATGAAGGAGCAGCGCTCTGAAAGCTAGTGCTTCCAATTAAACCTGTTGGACTATAACCTGATGTTGTGTGATTTGTAACCTTATTCTGATGTATGAGATGTGCAAAGTGGTCTGGCAGCAGTATTGAGATGTAAGGTGTCGGTGTGCTCCATAGTACAGTATTAAACTGTATTACAAGTGAGACCGAGCTGTGCCCTGGTGATGTGGTGACGCTGGTGCTTTTCCAATATCAGCATCTGTGGAAAGAGGGTTCAAGTGGTTGCTGCCCGTTCACAGGGTCCAGGGGTCTTGAGGCACAATGGCCAAGGTGGATGCCCAGAGAAAATGCCAGCGAGGACTTCCAGTTTCTTTTCCTGTGATGAGCTTAACTGGGGTAAAGGCTGCAGAGAATGAGAGAGAGAGAGAGAGAATATGTGTGTGTCTGTGTTCCTGTGTATGTTTATATGCGTGTGTGTGTCTCCGTGGGTATGTTTGAGGGGTGGTGGGTCCCTGCCCAGCAGCCACAACTCATCTTTTAGATTACATTACAGTGTGGAAACAGGCCCTTCGGCCCAACAAGTCCACACCAACCCGCCGAAGCGCAACCCACCCATACCCCTACATTTACCCCTTACCTAACACTACGGCAATTTAGCATGGCCAATTCACCTGACCTGCACATCTTTGGACTGTGGGAGGAAACCGGAGCACCCGGAGGAAACCCACGCAGCCACGGGGAGAACGTGCAAACTCCACACAGTCAGTCGCCTGAGGCGGGAATTGAACCCGGGTCTCTGGCGCTGTGAGGCAGCAGTGCTAACCACTGTGCCACCGTGCCGCCCGTCCCGATTAAATCTTCCTTCCCCAGCTCCAAACTCACCTCCATGGTGGGCATTAAACTTTGCCCAGTAGCTACTGTCTTGGATGCAGGAACTTTCTGCTCACCCTGATAAATGTGAAGTGTGTGACCCATTAAACAGAGGCACTGGAGTAGTCGACAACAAGGTGGCGATGTAGAGCTGGGTGATCATCACCAGGAGTATGGAAACTGATGTTGGTGTTTTCAGAGCATGTCGTTGAGGGACAGCAGGTTGACGGAGATGTGCTGCCACTGAAGGTGGTCTTGAATTATGTATAGCTTCTTAAGGGGCTCCAAAAGAAACAGCGCAGGATCAGCAAGAGTAGATATTGCAAATGCTTAGATAACGCAGTTGGCGGCTTCCTGTTACTGTCCAGTTAAGCTAAAATGCATTTACTTGTTCAGCTATACCCTGGCAAGCTTCACTTTATAAACATACTGTGACAAAGTTTCCATGTACAGTTATACAGTGAAAAACGTCCTTACACAGTTATCCCCGTCAAACGTCCTTGTACAGATAGACTCTGACAAACTTTCTTCTGCAGTTAAACTCTGTCAAACCTTCTTGTTCACCAAGTAATTTATAATCAACCCATTCAGAGATATTATTTCACACCTCTGGAGCAAGTGGGAGAGGGGTGTGGTGGGGTGGGGTGAAGTACTTCAACTGTGCCATCCTTGCTCAGAGGGAGGGACACTACCACTGCAGCACAAGCACCCTCCTTGTTCAATTGTAGCCTGACAAACTGCCTTATATAGTTATTCCCTAACAAACACTTTGTTCAGTTATATCCTGACAAACAGCCTTGTTCAGTTATACCCTGAGATCTCACCAGGAAGGATCCCAATGAAGTTGGAATGGAGAAACATTTGTGGAATTCAAGAATATTCTCATTTACCTTCAATTTAAGCTTGCAATTTGACTTCCCAAAACTGAGTGTGTTTTTGCTGAACCTCTCTGCTCAGGTTTACTAAATTTCTATCTATTCACTTCTTTCCTCAACCTCATCCTCATCACATGAGAGTAGTCTCTTTCCCTCTGACTGGGTATAAATCTCTACATTTTCTGCTCCTCATTTTTTTTTAACTTTCTTCAAGATATTGCAGCAAGCTTCCTTCCAATTCCTCCCCAGATTCCCAACTTGATCCCAATGGGATAAAATCTTGATGCATGGAGTGGAAATTAGCTACAGGATGAAACCACCTTGCTGTCTCTCCTGGTTTTAGACAATCTGAGTAGTTTGCAGAGGCTACTAGAAAGAACTTTTTTTTAGAAAGAACTATCCTTTTTACAATTCAGTATCACAACCTCTCTCTTTAAGTTTAAAGACTGGTACTGGACCCACATGGGAATTTCTTTTCCCAAGTTATACATGTGAATATTAATTTTAAACAGTTCTATAAAACTAATAGTCTGCAAACTATTTATATCAACAAGAGACTTATCCACCAGCAAAATTTATTCAAAATCTGACTGGATGATTTTTCGTCCATTTTTGGTCTTGTAAATGTTTCCTGAACAGCATTGCTTATTTGTCAAATCAGGTCATGGTGACTTTCTGATCATGGGCAGGACTGTTTTATGAGTTACTATATCCTAACCTAAGATGATTACTTTGATTTAATGCAGTGCAAGTAATTGTCACGTCAGGATGTGTGCAGGTTTTGTTCTGATGATTTTCAAATCCCCAACCTGTGATGACTTGAGAATATCTCATTCTCTTTCAGAATGTTCATCCAATTATCATTTATCTCTGAAGCTCTCTGTGTTCACAGTGTGGATCTTTACAGTTTCAATTAATATGGCAAACTGGTGAAATTTGAAATTGCTATTCTTAATTTAAATATGTTCTTCTGATGGCTATAAATTCAGATACATGTGAAACATATGTAGAGCTATATAGAAAATGAAGTATGTATTCAGCATATATATTAATCTATAGATATGCAAATATAATAGACATTTTAAAAAAAAATCACACAACACTCGGTTTTAGTCCAGCAGGTTTATTAGCAAGTACAGTAGCGCCTCGACATACGAACGACCCCGTTCACGTACAAATCGATTTACGAAGAGGATTGTACGTAACATTTTGCTTCAACGCACGTACAAAATTCAAGGTACGAATGCAAAAAGCCCGTGTGTGACCACATAGTTTCATTGTTCTGCTTTGCTACACGCTTGTTGAATGCAAAAGCTCTCGGGCCCTGCGTGACCTCATTCAGTTTATCTTTGGCGCGTGTGCTGTGAACAGCCGTCCAAGCATTCTTACGCTATCCGAACAATGGGAAAAACTGATTCAGTTCGTGAACTTTTCGGTTTGCGAACCGGGTCCCGGAACGGATTAAGTTCATAAATCGAGGCGCTACTGTGCTAGCTTTCAGAACACTGATCAGCTACCTGATGAAGGAGCAGCGCTTCAAAAGTTAGTACCTCCAATTAAACCTATTGGACTATAACCGGGTGTTATATGTTTTTTAACTATGTGCACCCCAGTCCAACACTGGCACCTCCACATCATAATTGACATCTGCATGGGTGGGTAGCAATCTGTATGTATATTAAAAATGAGAATTCATTACAACATTTTAAGCCATCTGATGGGTGTGTGAATAGGAAGAGCGATATGGTTTTAGAGGGATATGAGCCAAATGCTAGCAAATGGGACTACCTCAATTTAGGATGTCTCGTCGGCATGGACGAGTTGGACTGAAGGGTCTGTTTCCGTGCTGTACATCTCTATGTTGAGTTCTGTGTGGTAGCCTTGGCTCCTATCTTTCGATGTAACACCCCACCACAGTGTAACCATTACTTCGCCGTTTGAAAAGAATGGCATTCAGTTCTCAAAACACTGTGGGTATCTCGCAGGGAGGAGAAAATCCCGTTGCGTGGGGAAAACAAGCCGCTGCTCATTTCAAAATAACAGGTGATGTCGATGGATAGGAATTTCTGTGGTGATGGTGCTCTCCCTGTTAAAACCTCGACAATGCAATCCGCACAGAGGGCAATCAGTGTGACAGGGAGGATGCAGGGCGTGAAAGCGTTTGCAAGATGCAGAGACCTTCTTTAGATGTCAATGGGTCGACATAAAAATTAAACACGCACGCACACACTCCCACCCAAGTGAAGCCCAATCTCTGCCTGAGTGTATGGTCATGCAGTGAGAGGGGGGGGGTTGGAGTTGGATAAGGTAATGCAGAAGGAGCCTCAATGCAGGAACACAGGAGCTGCTGCTGCTCTCCGGCTCCCATTCCCATTCTGCAGCCGCAGCTTGAAGACACTATTTTCCCCCCACCCCCAGGAGCTCGTCCAACTAATTTAGGATTTGGGAAGGTGACCTTTCACCGCCAAAATCTCTAGTCCCGGAATGATGACGCTTTTCCGGCCATAGTGCTGGTTGAAATCTTTGTGTTTTTTACATATATTCCACTCCCCCCCCGGACCACATTCTGGAGGCTGGTTGCAAACGGGAGAGTCAGTTGTTGGGGAAATGCTATCACACGCGATGTCTGCCTAGGAATGCTACAGGTAAACCTTTCCGTTTCTGCTTCGTCAAGTCAGTCAGTCTGCAGCATAGCTCCAGCCTGCTAGATCCTGGGCTAGTCTCTGTGTGTTCCCCTATACCATTTTCCTGGCAGTTTCATTTTGTGTCCCTTTGGCTGTTGGGGAGAGAATGTATTGAAGGCAAATGTGTGCAGGTTGACAGATTGAAACGCGGGGAAAGAAGGAGAGAGAGAGAGAGAGATTGCATTGATATGTATGGAATTGAGATGAATTTCAGATCCCAGTCATGGATTGTATGGTAGGTTAGGATTTGTAATAGCATTCAGAAATGAAATGGAAAATCTCGCATCTTAGTGAGAAATGCGAAGCAGAGAGAGTGGATGTGGGGTGATCTGTGTGTGGGTGTGTGTCTGTGCTAAGTGCGGTTCCCCAGCCTCTCTGTTTCGCTCCCGATGTTAATTTCTCAGGTTCCCTCTGCCAGTGCCTATGGGTTACAGGAGGTTTCGAGCCGCCATATTTCCCTGTGTATCTTCCCCGTAAATTAGTAGGGACCATCCCCATCCCCATCCCCATCCCCGCTCTAATCCCAATGGAGAGGAGGGAAGGGGAGGGGGACAAGATAGCGGAAGGTGCGAAGGTTGGAGGGAGGGTGGGATGAGGAGCCGCCTGCATTGTGTGTCATCCCCATCCCCATCCCCGCTCTAATCCCAATGGAGAGGAGGGAAGGGGAGGGGGACAAGATAGCGGAAGGTGCGAAGGTTGGAGGGAGGGTGGGATGAGGAGCCGCCTGCATTGTGTGTGGGGGGAGGGGGGATTGAGCCCGGACTATCACACCATCAGACCCTCACCCCACTCTCCTCCCCACTCCCACCTCCTCCCCCTTTCCCCTCTTTCCCATTTTCCCTCCTCTTCCACTCCCCCTGCTTTTTCCCACCCTTCCCACTTTCCCACTCCTCCCACT
>NC_057749.1:23799291-23799731 GCF_004010195.1 Chiloscyllium plagiosum
CCCCTCTCCCACACGCCCCCCTCTCACTCCCCTTGCTCTGCAATATCTTCCTCTCGCATCCAACACCCACAGCCTTGTGTTTAAAATCGAGGGTGGTGGGTGTTTCAGTGTGTACCAGGGTTTTGGGGTATGGGAATGTCTGTATTGAATGTCTCAGGGATGTATTGAAATGAGCATTGTCTGCCCTCTTCCCCTATCCCTAATCTTCCTGCAGCTGCCCCAGTTACCCCCCGCCCCCGGTGCTGGGAGGACTCTGAGACAGAGCTGTACTGACTGACTGCTGTTGAGCTGGTGTTACATAGCCAAAGGGGTTCCCCTGGGAAATCTGTGAAAACGCTTGCTGCTGCTTCAAAGTGAAGTGCCACATTCATCAAGGTGTGGTTTGACTGGAGGAATTACACCCCCTATCCTCACCCCCCCCCCCCCCCCCCCCCCCCCCC
>NC_057749.1:23799771-23800857 GCF_004010195.1 Chiloscyllium plagiosum
CCACCACCACCACCATCACCACCACCACCACCACCATTCAACCCATCCTGTCTGCTTCCCCACTCAATGAGATCATGGATAATTTGATAAGGCTTAAATCCACTTTCCTGCTTTTTCTCCCCCAACACCCTTGATTCCCTGACTGACTGAAAATCCGTCTCTCTCAGCCTTGATTACGCCTCGTGACCCAACCTCGACAGCCCTCTGTGGTAAAGAATGCCACAGATTCACTCCAGTCTGAGAGAAGGCATTCCTGCTTCATTTCTGCCTGAAATGGGCAATTTCCTTTTCTGCCCGCTGGTCCTATATGCTCCCACAAGGGGAAACGTCGACCCTGTCAAGTGCCTAATGAATCTTACATGTTTCCACAAGGTCACCTCAGAGTACAGGCCCAGCCTACTCTACCTCTCCTCATTAGGCAGTCCCTCCTCAGCTGGTATTTGGCCCAATGAACCTTCTCTAGACTGTCTCCAATGACTGGGCAGTTGGAGATTTTAACATCTGGGTTGTCTCTTGGAGTGGGCATGGGGCAATTGTTTGGGTGCTGTCTTTTATGGTTGACGTTTGCGATGGATGTGGAAGCTCAATTGATCCGGGCTCCCTGCAGAATGTGAAATTATAGCAGGACTCATGTTCGTGCTTCAATATTTGACCGATTTAATGACTAACCGAAATAACCCTAAAGTGTCATGCCTCTCAGAAATGATATTGTGTAGTGGATGGAGAAGAATTAATTGTTTCTCTTAAGTAGAATTCGACACTCCTGCTTTCACATTTTTACATTAATAAACGTTCAGTTTGATGGGAACACATTTAAGTCGGATGAGACAGTTGGAAATGGCACTGACAGACCAGAGGTACAGATTGATGATCTGAGCCATAGGTTCAAATCGTCCCGTGGGATTGGTGGGTGACATGGTGGCACGGTGGTTAGCACTGCTGCCTCACAGCGCCAGAGACCTGGGTTGAATTCCCGCCTCAGGCAACCGTCTGTGTGGAGTTTGCATATTCTCCCCGTGTCTGCGTGGGTTTCCTCCGGGTGCTCCGGTTTCTTCCCACAGTCCAAAGATGTGCAGGTCAGGTGAA
>NC_057749.1:23800920-23807363 GCF_004010195.1 Chiloscyllium plagiosum
GAAGGGCCTGTTTCCACACTGTACGTAATCTAATTTAATCTAAATTTAATTTGCAAAATCGCGAGTGGAGCTGGTCACAGCTATGGTGTCTGAACTGTGATCAATCATTAAAGCCCTCACCTGGTTCTCGAATGTCCTTTTAGGGAAGGAAACTGCCATCCTAACCTGGACTTGTGTACATGTGACTCCAAACCCACAGCAATGTGCAGGAGCGTCGACATTTCGAGCAAGAGCTCAGGCACGAACCGTTGAGTCTCCTGCTCCTCGGATGCTGCCTGACCTGCTTTGCTTTTCCAGCGCCACACCTTTTGACTCTGATCTCCAGCATCTGCAGTCCTCACTTTCTCCACAACAATGTGGTTGACTCTTACCAAACAAGCCACTCTGCTCAATGGAAAATAGGATTGGGCAGTAAATGCTGTCCTTGCCAGTGAAACCCACATCCCCTGAGAGAACAGAGTCTGAATGCTTCTCCTGTTGTTCCTGTATAACATAGCAGTACCAGCCGTCTGTTTTTCCACACAGCTTTTGTTGTGACTATTCTGGTGACTGTGTGCTGGTGTCACCCTCACTTGGTGTAGGGGGTGTTTAGGTCAGCTGGCTGGTTTCTGATGCAGAGTGACACCAACAGTGTGGGTTCAATTCTTGTATCGGCTGAGGCTACCATGAAAGTCTTTCCTTCTCAGCCTCTCCCCTCATCTGAGGCATCGTGACCCTCCAAGTTCAACCATGACCAGCCAGTCACATTATCCCAGTCCCAAGCCTCCAACTCGGCACCGCCCTCTTGACCTGTCCATCGCCTTTCCCATCTATCTGCTCCACCCCCCCCTTTCTGACCTATCACCTTCTCTCCCACCTTCATCTACCTATCGTATTCTCAGCTACTTTACCCCCAACCCCACCCCCTCTCTCATTTATCGCTCAGTGCCCCCAGCCCACAAGCCTCATTCCTGATGAAAGGCTTATGCCCGCTATGTCAAGTCTCCTGCTCCTCGGATGCTGCCTGACCTGCTGTGTCTTTCCAGCGCCACTCCCTTGACTCTGATCTCCAGCATCTGCAGACCTCCCTTTCTCCTAGCCTCTAATGAGAGAACAGCCCTCTGGGACTATGGTAACTTTACTTTCACTTCTCGCCCCAAACCTTTATCTACCCTTGAGGCCTCAGCAGCTCTGGACAAGTTGCTGGGAGAGGGACCCTCTTTCAAACCATTCTGGGAACTCTGACCTGATCTCTCATGTTAACTAGGTCGGGAAGATTCTGAAATGTGGAAAAATCTCCCAGTTCTTCTCTCAAACAGCAGTGGGTTTTTGAATTCTCTTATTGATTCTGAACACAATGGGTAATTTATTTTTAAATTCTGCATTTATTTCTGGATGACTACTCTGTTTGTTATTCAATGAGGTTTTTGTGTTAGTGACTATCGGTGAGATTGAAATCTCTGGCAACTTGTAGCAGCAACATCGGACTTAGGCACACTCAGAAATGGCCATTTTCTCATGTGGAGAGTGGGGAGCTGTTCAGTGGAGAAAATACTGGCGCATCCAGACAGACTTTTAACCACTGTTTGAAAAATGGATGAGGTGCTGGACGTACATGAATTCTGATTGAGGTACACAGTAAATCTCCCTCAAGTAGGCGGTGGGCGGCACGGTGGCACAGTGGTTAGCACTGCTGCCTCACAGCGCCAGAGACCCGGGTTCAATTCCCGCCTCAGGCGACTGTCTGTGTGGAGTTTGCACGTTCTCCCCGTGTCTGCGTGGGTTTCCTCCGGGTGCTCCGGTTTCCTCCCACAGTCACAAAGATGTGCGGGTTAGGCAGTGGGATGTTGGTATCAATGACTGGGCTAGCATTTATAAACCATCTCTAGTTGCCCCAGAGTGAGCTGCCTTCTTGAACTGCTGGTTTCCTTGGGTGTAGATTCCGTGCTGTTGGGGAGGGAATTCCACAAGTTTGACTCAGCAACACTGAAGGAACAGCGACAAACACTTACAACAGATTCAAGAGCAGCTTCTTCCCAGCTGTTGTTCTACTGCTGATGGACTAGCCTAGATAACCAGACTCGATTCCCTACAGTGTGGAAACAGGCCCTTCAGCCCAACAAGTCCACACCGACCCTCCGAAGAGTAACCCACCCAAGACCCATTTCCCTCTGACTAATGCACCTAACACTGTGGGCAGTTTAGCATGGCCAGTTCACCTGACTTGCACATCTTCGGACTGTGGGAGGAAATCGGAGCACCCGGATGTACCCTCACATTTTAAATTTAATGTCGATCTCTGTCTTTGTGCACCTTTTCTGAGCTGTAACATTGTATTCCTCACTCTGTTCTATTACCCTGATGCACTTTGCATGGTGTGACCTGCCTGCACTGCACAAAAAACAAAACTTTTCACTGTACCTGGGTACATGTGACAAAAATAAATCAAACAAGACGGAGTGCTGTGTGACTTGGAGGGGAACTGGCGGGAGATGTATTTGTCTCTACGTAGAAATTACAGATATGAAGGATGATGTCTAAGAAGCCTTGGTGAGTTGCTGCAGATCGTTTTGTCGATCTTACACATTCCTACTTTGCATGAGGAATGGGGGGGGGATGAACGTTGAAGGTGATGGATGTGGTACCAATGACATGGGCTGCTTTGTCCTGGATGGTGTGGAGTTGCTTGTATTGTTGGAGCTGCACCCATCCAGGCAAGTGGGGGGTATTCCATCACACTCCTGACTTGTGCCTTGCAGATGATGGGTATCGTATTTCATAGTGTGCAGAGTGGGAAGTTGTGTGACTTGAGAATGAATGGAACTAAGTAGGAGTGGGAGGCTTCTCAAAGGAACTTGTCCTTTCATTATCTTATTGTGGCCTGCAATTAAATGGCAAGGCCAACCCTGAGATGTATAATTTAGCTGTTGAGTACAAGGCTCCTGAGGTTGTACTGATGTTTTCCTGCATGTTGGTCAGATGGATGTTGGCAGATGATATTGGACCGTTGCCAGCAGACCACAAAACCCCGGTTTGTTTGGCTCAGTGGAGGGTGAAGATTGCCGATGAGAATTCTGAATGTGAAGCAGATAAGGAAATATCAGAAAACATCGAGCGACAATGCATGGAAAGAAGAACAAGGAAGGATCACACTGACCTTTGATAAAATATTAAATTACACCGTTCAAGGAAACCTCACGAGATATGGGTCAGAAGCTAACAGTTGAAACTATAAGCAGCAAGCATTTGAAAAAATTATTTTTGCTGAGATGATTGATGTTTGGACTTAGCTTCTGCGCAGATGAGTAAAGACCAAAATAATACATGAGGGTGAAGGTAGGTCTTACCCTGGAGGAGTGAGAGTCTGAGAGTGATGGGCGATGGATTGCTTTGGGGTGAGTCATTTTGGAGATGGAATAAGACAGGGCTGGAGCTCAGTGAGAGCTGGGGCATCTTTGGGCAGACTGACTCTAGTCTTTCTGTTCTGTATGTTCAGAGAATTATATCAATCTGACATTGTCTGGGGTAAAAGAGAGTCTGAGAATGAGATGTATAAGAACATAGTCCCATACCCATTGATTTCGTGAGACCTGAGCCTTAAATATATTCAATGACAGGGCGTGAAACATCTACAAGATGCATAGCAGCAATTCGCCAAGGCTCCTTCCAACAGTTCCTTCCAATCTCCATCATCCAGAAGGTCCTATCAGAAGGATGTTGTGAAACTTGAAAGGGTTCAGAAAAGATTTACAAGGATGTTGCCAGGGTTGGAGGATTTGAGGTATATGGAGAGGTTGAAAGGCTATGTCTGTTTTCACCGGAGCATCGGACGCTGAGGGGTAGCCTTATAGAGGTTTATAAAATCATGAGGGGCATGGATAGGGTAGATCGACAAGGTCATTTCCCTGGGATGGGGGACTCCAGACCTAAAGGGCATAGGTTTAAGGTGAGAGGGGAAAGATATAAAAGAGACCTAAGGGGCAACTTTTTCACGCAGAGAGTGGTGCATGTGTGGAATGAGCTGCCAGAGGAAGTGGTGGAGGCTGGTACCAATGCAACATTTAAAAGGCATCTGCACGGCTATTTGAATAGGAAGGGTTTAGCGGGATATGGGCCGGGTGCTGGCAGGTGGGACTAGATTGGGTTGGGGTTTCTGGTTAACATGGACGAGTTGGATCAAAGGGTCTGTTTCCGTGTTGTACATCTCTATGACAAAGGCAGCAGATAGATGGGAACACCATCCCCTGCAATTTCTTCCTCCAGCTCTCGCCACCCTGACTTGGAAATATATCACCGTTCCTTCGCTGCTACTGGGTCAAAATCCTGGAATCCCCCTCCCGAAGGGCACTGTGGGGCAACCTACTGGACTTGGACTGCAGTGGTTCAAGAAGGCAGCTCACTCGCACCTTCTCAAGGGCAACTAGGGACGGGCAATAAATGCTGGGCCCAGCCAGCGACGCCCACATCCCAGGATATGTATAAAAACAAGACAAGTTGGACCTTTAAAGCACCTCATCCTGTCAGGAGAAGGACCAGGAGAGGAGAACTTGGGATCATCTCTGAACAGCACACCAAATCATGAGCTCCAACCACTAGCTCAAAAACTGAGACTTTTAGCTAAATCTTTACACCTTGCTTCTTTGGCTTCTCTTAAAATATTCTGTCCAAGTCTGGGCACAATGTTTCTCAAGAGAATGTCAACATCTTAGAGCGATACAGAAGAGCTTTACTGAAATGGTACCAAGAATGAAAAGCCGAGTTACCTCACAAGTAATGTCATAAACCTGGATTGTGACTGAGACCAGTTGAGGGAGTGGGCAGATGCAGTGTAACATAGCGAAATGGAGAGCTATAAATGTGGATGTACAGAGAGTTATGGGTGTCCTTGTGGACCAGTCAATGAAAGTAGGCAAAAAAAAATGAAAGAACTGTTGACTCTGTAAATCAGAAACAAAAACAGAAGTTGCTGGAAAATCTCAGCAGGTCTGGCAGCATCTGTGGAGATAAATCAGAGTTAATGTTTTGGGTCGGTGACCTTTCCTCAGAGCGAAGTTTGCAGCAACCAATTACGATAGCAAATGGTATATTGGCCTCCAATGGAAGAGAGTCGAGAGTGTGTTGCTGGGAAAGCGCAGCAGGTCAGGCAGCATCCGAGGAACAGGAGAGTCGACGTTTTGGGTATAAGCTCTTCATAAGCTATTCCTGATGAAGGGCATGTGACCGAAACCTCAATTCTCCAGCTCCTCAGATGCTGCCTGACCTGCTGTGCTTTTCCAGCAACACTCTCTCGACTTTGATCTCCAGCATCTGCCGTCCTCACTTTTTCTCCTGGGCCTATATTCACTAGACTTTAGAAGGATGAGTGGGGACTTGATTGAAATGTGTGAAATTCTACCAGGGCTGGACAGGCAAGATGCAGGGAGGATGCATCTCCTTGTTGGGGAGCGTAGAACCAGGGGTGACAGCCTTGGGTACAAGGTTGAGTGTATTGGACTGAGAATTGGAGACATTTCTTCAGTTGGAGACTGGTCAACCATAGAGGTCAGATTACTGAGAATATTTAAGGAAAAGACTGGATAAACCTGTCAAATCTTAAAAAAAAAAGTTATGGAGAGAAAGTGGTAATATGGTGTTGAGATGAAGGATAATCATGATCACATTGATTGATAGAGCAGGCCAAAGGGCTGAATGGCCTACTGCTCCTAATTTCTATGTTCACTGCAGTGCAGAGAAACGTGAAGGGGAGGTTTAACTGAGGTTTACAGAATTACAAAGCTGTTTCAATTGAGGTTTTGCTAGCCAGTCCTTCATTCAGTAACCAGAGGTGACAGATTTGAGACAATTGACAGAAAAATATCCCATGAAGGGAGGATCTTATTTTTGTAACCAGCAGGTTGTTGGGATCCGGAATGTGCTGCTTGAAAGGGAGGTGGAAACGGATTCGAGAGTAACTTTCACAAAAAGGAATTTGACAGATCCTCAAATGAGAAAGATTGCACAGTTATGGGCAAAGAGTAACGAAGATGGGATTAATATTGTCTCGTGTTAGCTCCATCAGAACAAAGAGACATTTTTCACAGATTCCCCGAGTAAGGAGTGGGAGAGGTGGGGTAAATTCATTTGAAGGTGTCTGGGGTGGTGAAAGAAAGCCAGAATGTGCAGAGAAAAATAACCTTTTATTTTTTTTTAATGCAAATTATGCATTGGTAGTCAGTCTTTGGCCAGTCAGAGTCAATGAAGGGTGGCACACCTGAGAGTTAGAGAGTCGTACAGTGCAGAAGAAGCTCTTTAGCCCATTGGGTCTGCATTGACCTATCTACGTGAGTCCCACTTTGCAGCACTTGGCCCATAGCCTTGAATGTTATAATAATTCAAATGTTCATCCACGTAGTTTTAAAGGTTGTTAGGTTTCCTAGCGGGAAACGCAGTGCGTTCCCCTGAGTTTCCTTCTCACTCACTCTCTC
>NC_057749.1:23807515-23812387 GCF_004010195.1 Chiloscyllium plagiosum
TGTCTCCCACACACACACATTCCCTGTCTCCCACACACACACTCACTCTCTCATATATACACACACACACATAGCAGGAAAACTGACCCTTTGTCTAACCTTAATCCCAAACGAAACTAGTCCCACCTGCTTGCTCCTGGCCCATATCCCTCCAAACCTTCCCTATTCATGTACTTATCCGAATATATTTTTAAACATTACAATTGTCTTGTCAGCTTTCCTCAGCTTGATTCCAAACCAGCTGCGGCTTTTACTGAAGCCAGCAGTTCAGACACCATCCGAGGAGCAGTAAAATCGACGTTTCTGCTGCCTGAACTGCTGTGCTTTTCCAGCACCATTAATCCAGAATCTGGTTTCCAGCATCCGCAGTCATTGTTTTTATCTTTTACTGAAGCCAGACATGAGCCGAATTGGACAGCTCGATGAAAGGGCCAGAGGAAGTGATGTATGCAGATGCTGGAGATCGGAGTCGAGAATGTGGTGCTGGAAAAACACAGCAGGTCAGGCAGCATCTGAGGAGCTGGAGAATCGACGCTTTGGGCATTAGCCTGATTCCTGATGAAGGGCTTATGCCCGAACAGTTAATTCTCCGGCTCTTCGGTTACTGCCTGACCTGCTGTGCTGTTCCTGCACCACCCTCACGATCGGCCAGCACGGGGCAGGATGGGCCAAATGGTGCTGCGCCATTCGCCAGCTGCTCTGCTACTGAGAGCTGAATATCTCTTACGTTGTGATAAACTGCAAGACCAAACTTTCAGGTTGTGCTGGTTATTGCTGCCTGTTGTTGTGTTGAAACAACGTGTGAGCCCCTGAGGTGGTCTCTGACATTCCTGAGTAGGGTTTAAGTGAAGCAGCGAATCTGTACTATCCACATTATAACAACGGTATCAAGAGAATAAAGCTTTTTAAGTAGGTTATCCAAACAGTGGCTCCCTGTGCAAATGTGAATTAGCCCACAGTTTTCTGCTGAATCATAAACTTTTTTTTCTCTAATCTTTTGCGATTCGCTGACTTGTCCTGTTTTGAAGTAAGTTGGGCGGCGGCTTCGTTGGGGGTTAAACCGAACCTGAAGGTCAGCAATGTAACCTTTGCACGTTCGTGGGATAGGGATTTCAACTTTATATGTGGTCTGCAAATCTCCACGGCAGGTTTCAGGGTCACACAAGAAACAGAACAAGCTCAGTACATCTGCTCTCTGTGCTGTGGAGGCTGTGTAAGTGCCCTTCCCCCACTGATAGATAGATCACAAACCAATCCCTGAGGCTCTGTTTCCACACAACCCCCCCCTCCTCCCGCCTCCCCATCTTCTCATTGCTATCCCTGTGTTGACTAAAGCACATCTTTCAGGCAGATTCTCTCCCATCCCAGGGCTGTAGGGGTGCCACACTGTTGGAGGCGCTGTGTTTCAGGTGAGACATCAAGAGGGTTGTCAGATCACGCCTGAAGGTCCAGTAATGAGCACCCCGTTCTAGCAAAGACCTGATTGTGTTGGTGACTGTGTGCGATTTACAAGACTGGTTGGAGGAATGAGAACTTTCTAGACTCATCACTGACTGAAGAAGTCGGCACTGCGTTCTCCTTGGATGGCGAAGAAGGCTGAGAGGAGATGGGAAGAGAGGGTTTCAAAATCATGAGCGATGCTCGATTAAAGAAGACAGACGAGGTTCCAATTTGTAAAAGGAACAAGAGAGGCATGGAATTAAAGTGATGTGAGAAATAAACCATTCCATCCAGTGAGTGGGTGGGGTGTGGAATGCATTGTCTGGGTATGTGGTGAGGGTGGGTTGTGGAGGTTGGTTATTTGGAGTGGTGGGCAGCGGTTTGGGGAAAAGGCAGGAAATTGGCAGGAGGTATTGGGACCTGCTTGAACAGTTGCATAGGAGCATTGGGCGGAATCGTTTCCTCCTGTGTCTGAACTACTTTTGAGATTAAGACCATGATCGCTAGCTGCCCCTTTGGCTGGTTCTTTCTGTGTGAACTTGAGTGGATATATCCATGATGCTAGTCACAGCCTTGGGGATACAGCACGTTTTGTTTCACATTGAAGAGCTTCATACATGTCCAACTCTCCTTTAAATGGCTTGAAAGTCCAAACTGCCCTTCCAAGGTCAATTAATGACTCTTGGACTGCGATTCTTGTGCAAGCTGAAAGCTGGAGCCAGGTTTGGAATGGAAATATTCCACAAATCTGCAAGAAATGAGAGCAATTAACCTGCCTTGTGTAGTAACCATTGAGGGATACATGGCTTGTAGCTAGAATCCACCAGAAAATACCTTTTGCTCTTTGCTCCGACAGGACCAGGTGTTTGAGCCGTACCTGCAGGAGGCGCTAACCTTTGAGATGATGTGAATCAGAGGTCATGTCCACCCTCTTGGCGCTGTCAGTGTCTACAATTTGATAAATCGATAAATCAATTGATGCCACTTCTTCCAGAAAAAAAAAATGATCTGATCAATATCATGTATCTGTTTGTGGGATCTTGCTATGTGCAACTTGACTGCTGCGGTTCTTACACAACAGCAGTGACTACACCTCAAAAGCACTCCATTTAATTTAGAGGTCGTGGGAAGCGCTCACCAAGTGCAAATTCTTTCCATTCTCTGGATTAGAGTTAAGATGCGGCACAATGGCTCAGTGGTTAGCACTGCTGCCTCACAGCGCCAGGGACCCAGGTTCAATTCACCCTCGGTCGACTGTCTGTGTGGAGTTTGCACATTCTCCCCGTGTCTGCGTGGGTTTTCTCCCACAATCCAAAGATGTGCAGGTTAGGGTGAATTGGCCATGCTAAATTGCCCATTGTGTTCAGGGATGTGCAGGTTAGGTGCATTAGTCAGGGGTAAATGTAGAGTAATAGGGTAAGAGAATGGGTTTGGGAGCGATACTCCTCAATGGGTCAGTGTAGACTTGTTGGGCCAGTTGGCCTGTTTCGATACTGCAGGGTTCTATGATTCTGTGCTGGAAGTGTCCAGTTATCAATTCTGGATACATTTGCACCCAAGTTCTCAGCTCGCCATGGCAGATGGTGGAATTTGAATTCAGCAAAAATCTGGCATTAAAGGCTAATGCTGACTATGAAACTGTTGTCAGAAAGCCCCATCTGGCACATTAGTGTCCTGACCTGGTCTGGCCTATATCTGACTCCAGACCCACAGGAATGTGACTCTTAACTGCCCTCTGGGTAATTAGGGATGGGTAATAAATGTTGGCCTATCCAGCGACACACTCTTTCCTTAAATGAATTTTAATAAACGACTTTGCTCATCTCCCCTAACATCTCGTCATGTGACTCGGTGTCAAGTTTTATTTGAGTCCCAAGAACCGCCGCATGACAGATGCAAGTTTCAGTGTGTATCGTAGGCCTGTAAGGAGATGTGAGGAAGAGAGTAACAGAGAGGACCCACCCTCCCCTATCCAGGGGGTATTTAGTTAGGCATCAGTGGGACCCTGCTACTCTCAAGCCTCCGCACTGTTAATTTATGGCCCTTGGGGCCTGTTTTAGGCCACTTTGTCCTTGGCTTATGTTGAGGCCTACCCTGAGGCTTTCTCCTGTCACTGCTGATGTTTGAGTCTTTTGGAAGCTTTTGAAGCAATATCACGGCTTGAGGCCCCTCAATCAAAGACATAGACTGTCAGATTGAGAGACCCAGCCTGGGGAAGAAGAGGTTGGCAACTCTCTGGAACACCCACCAACCCCACCGTCCCATGGTTGAACACCTTAACTCCCCCTTACACTCCGTCAAGGACATACAGGTCCTGGGCCTCCTCCAATGCCAAACCGTTACCACCCAACACCTGGAGGAAGAACGCCTCATCTTCCGCCTTGGGAACCTACAACCACACGGGATAAATGTGGATTTCATTTCCCCCCCCCCCACTATCCCAGTGACAAGCCTCCAACTTGGCACCACCCTCCAGATAACCTATCACCTTTTCCCTCATCTTCATCCACCTATCACTTTCCCGGCTACCTCCCCCCAACCCCACATCCCTACCATTTATCTCTCGGCCCTGACCCACAAGCCTCGCTCCCAATGAAGGGCTTATGTTCTCCTGCTCCTCGGCCGCTGCCTGACCTGCTGTGCATCTCCAGCACCACACTCTCGACTCTGATCTCCAGTATCTGCAGTCCTCACTTTCTCCATATCCCCTCAGCCTGAGGAGCTTGGTCGCCAGGCTGATTCCTGAACTGGGAAGATCTTGGGACAGCTCGATTTAAGATTTGGACAGTCGTGGGTCATGAGGGACGGTTGGGTGTAGCACGTTTTTAGTCCGGTGTTGTCGAACAGGTGGAGGGGTAGAGAGTCCGCATCATAAACTGTGGCAGGATTTTAAGGGGAGGAAAAAGAATAGAATGGACTCTTGTTTGTTTGGCGGGGATGTTGGAGAGACAATTCTGCCTGCTAGCATTGCAGGCCTTGTTAAAATGGTCATCTTAATTTCACCATTTCACAGATCACAGCCTCAGGATACAGGGTAGCCTATTTCGGACTGAGATTGAGGAGGAATGTTTTCAGTCAGAGTGGGGGGCCTGTGGGGTCCTCTGCCACAGGAAGTGAATGCAGCCCAAACCTTGCATGTTTTCAAGAAGGAGTTAGAGTTCGTAGAGTGAAAAGGGATTAAAGGGTATTGGGGAGCAAGTGGGAATGGGGACTGAATTGGACGACCGGCCATGATCATAATGAATGGCGGAGCAGGCTCGAAGGGCTGAATGGCCTGCTCCTGCTGTTTTCTGTTTCTATGTTTCTGGGTCTTTTGAGGCTTATTACTCTGGAAGCGTGTTGTGAATCTGAGTGAGAGGAATGTTGTGCTACTTTCTTGTTTCCAAGTATTAAGGCTGGCACTCTGGTGTGGGGGGGTGGTGGTGGGGAGTG
>NC_057749.1:23812691-23819438 GCF_004010195.1 Chiloscyllium plagiosum
CTGGGGGGGTTATGGGGGGAGTGGGCTCCAGCTCGGTTAAGGCTGGCTCGGGGGTGGGGGAAGGTGGTGCGGCATGGTACTGGGTAGGTTTTGCTGACAAAGTGTTTGTTTGTGTGTAATCAGGCAGCCTTCGTTCAATTTACTTTCGCTCGCTTCCTCCCTCACTTGAACAAAATGGATTTACTCTCAGCTTTGAGGCACCTCTGGGTGGGGAGAGAGGCACTGATGAGGGAAGAAGGGGAGTTCTTGCAGCGAAGGGCTCTTAATAGATTTTGGAATGAAGCACTGGGGACCTGAGGGCAGGGGAGGTTCAGGTATTCTGATGAAGATGTTATGCTCGAAACATCGACTCTCCAGCTCCTCAGATGCTGCCTGACCGGCAGTGCATTTCCAGCACCACACTCTCGACTTGGGTATCCTGAAAGCCCAGCGTTGTTGTGGGATGCTGCAGTTAGTGATTAGCACTGCTGCTTCACCGCACCAGGGACCCAAGTTCGATTCCAGCCTCCCCGTGTCTGCGTGGGTTTCCTCCGGGTGCTCTGGTTTCCTCCCACAGTCCAAAGATATGCAGGTCAGGTGAATTGGCCATGCTAAATTTCTCATAGTGTTAGGTACATTAGTCAGAGGGAAATGGGTCTGGGTGAGTTACTTTTTGGAGGGTTGGTGTGGACTTGTTGGGTCGAAGGGCCTGTTTCCACACTGTAGGGAATCTAATCTAATCTAATTACTCTCTCTTGTGTGACATATAACGGGCGCAGTGAGTGTCTAGTATTGGTGTTGGCTTGACAGCTGGCTATGGTCTTGCTACCCTCACGGTTTCCATTCCCAGATTTTTGTTTTAAACTTCTTCATGGCTGACCAGTATTGATTGCCCAGAGGGCATTTTAAGAGTCAACCACCTGGCTGTGGGTCTGGAGCCCCGTGTAGGCCAGACCAGGTAAGGATGGCAGCCTCCTTCCCGAAAGGACATTAGTGAACGGCTTGCTATGTTGTTTTCGAGGTCAGCCACGTTGTTGTGGGTCTGGAGTCACATGTGGACCAGACCAGGTGAGGATGGATATGAGTGAGCCCAATAGGTTTTTCTGACAGTCGGCATCAGTAGATTCTTAATTCCAGATTTTGTTTGTTCATTGAATCCAAATTCCATCAACTTCCTTGGTGGAATTCGAACCTGGGTCCCTGGATTGGGAGCTGAGTTTCTGGCTGAAGGGTCCAGTGATAATCCCACTATGCTGTTGGAGCTGGGTTTGCTGTGAACTTGGACTGCATGTTGCAGCTGTACGGGACATTGGTTCGGCCACTGTTGGAGTATTGCGTGCAATTCTGGTCTCCTTCCTATCGGACGGATGTTGTGAAACTTGAAAGGGTTCAGAAAAGATTTACAAGGATGTTGTCAGGGTTGGAGGATTTGAGGTATAGGGAGAGGCTGAATAGGCTGGGGCTGTTTTCCCTGGAGCGTCTGAGGCTGAGGGGTGACCTTATAGAGGTTTATAAAATCATGAGGGGCATGGATAGGATAAATAGACAAAGTCATTTCCCTGGGGTTGGGGAGTCCAGAACTAGAGGACATGGGTTTAGGGTGAGAGGGGGAAGATATAAAAGGGATCTAAGGGGCAACTTGTTCACGCAGAGGGTGGTACGTGTGTGGAATGAGCTGCCGGAGGAAATGGCAGAGGCTGCAATATTTAAAAGGCATCTGGATGGGTACATGAATAGGAAGGGTTTCGAGGGATATGGGCCGGGTGCTGACAAATGGGACTAGATTAGGTTAGGATATCTGCTCAGCATGGATGAGTTGGAACGAAGGGTCTATTTTTGTGCTGTCCATCTCTATGACTCTCTGACTGGGCCATGTGATGCTCTGGTTTTCTGAGTGGCGTACCGCACTGTATGCTCCTCTTACAGGAAGCTTCAGTGGGACAGGGCTAGGGGAGAAGTCAGGGGAAAATAACTTTCCAGCTACAAGTGCTTGAAGTCTGAAGCCAGATCAGGAAGATGCCAAGGTGGGGGGTGGGGGGTGGTAATGGCACACATGCAGGGTTGGGCAGCAACAATGAAGAGAGGGGAGGGTGAGTGTGAAGGCAGTCCCTTTGACACAGAGTGAATCTCCAAACCATGAGGATCCTGTGCCTATAACTAACAGCATCATTAGTTAGCAGATTTCACTTTGTTTCCAGTAGCTCATTGACTCAGGAATTTGTGTGCATTACTAATGCCTAAATTGAATCACTCACTTTCTTCTGTCTCTCTTTCCATCCCCACGCCCCCTCATCCCGTATGGAATCTAGTGTGTGGTTCCCCCCCCCCCAATTGTATTTCCTGCTTTCCCACTCATCCCAGTCTGGTGCCTCCGATCACTGGGAGTCCTTGACACTGCATATTTGACAAGCAAGTGTGTTTTTTTGGAAATGAGCAACTTGGCAAGGAATCACTGAATGTGCAGAGGGAGGCAGGCTATCGTTTACACTTCAAGAAGACAAAATGCTTTTATTTTGCTCTTGTGAAACTCGCCTCGGAAGATGTTGTTGTCTCCTGTTGATGGGATGGTTTAATAATGGGGAACAGATGTGGTCTTGGAACTGAAAGAATCCTGAGCTTTCTAAAACGGGTCTCTGGAAACAGTGTGCTTTGTAGCAACATGGACCCCACCCTGATCACTAAAATCTGGGCATTGTTTTAATTATCTTTCCAGCAGCAGGGAATGCATCTCCACAGGTTTTCGGAATGAGGGAAAGACTTCCATCAGTGCGTTGTTAGGTTTGTTGAAGTTGCAAAATGAGACAGTAATGGCAGCAGTTAGTGTGAAGAACATGAGAACTAGGCCATTCAACCATCTGTCTTTCATATAGGGGCAGCACGGTGGCTCAGTGGTCAGCACTGCTGCCTCACAGCACCAGGGTCCCAGGTTCGGTTCCAGCCTTGGGCGACTGTCTGTTTGCACTTTCTCCCCGTGTCTGTGTGGGTTTCCTCCGGGTGCTCTGGTTTCCTCCCACAGTCCAAAGATGTGTAGGTCAGGTGAACTGGCCATGGGAAATTGCCCATAGTGTTAGAGGGAAGTGGGTCTGGGTGGGTTGCTTGTTGGAGGATCAGTGTGGACTGGTTGGGCCAAAGGGTCTGTTCCCACACAATAGCGAAACTTATCAAGATAAGTTAATGGTGAATCTTGATTGTGGTTTCAACTCCACTCCGCTCCGCCCTCCTTGAATCCTGAGCTAAGCAACAATTCATTGAAGTCCACCTTGCATATATCCAATCATCCAGCGTCTGCTGTTCTCTGGGGAAGGGGATTCCAATTTATGACTCTCTCAGAGACGATGTTTCTCCTCATCCCAATCCTCGACAGGGACTCCCGATTCTGAAAGGCTGTGCTCCCTGCAGTAGGAGCCCTTCTGGAGTTGGGGTGTCTCTGTCATGTCTCTGACGCTGCTGGTCATTGTCTCCGTTGCAGAGGAATGTGTTGCCTTGCTGTTGATCACTTGCCCCTTCTCGCTCTCTCTGTCACAAGTTGACCCCCTTCCTGCCCTCACTACCTTGCCCTGCACCCTGAGTGAGGCAGTGAGGGAAGCACTAAACCAGGGCAGTAAACTTGAGGTGCCATAGAGTCATAAAGCACGGAAACAGGCCCTTCGGCCCAACTCATCCATGCCAGCCAGGTTTCCTGAACTGAACTCGTCCCATTTGCCTGTGTTTGGCTCATATCCCTCGCAAGCTTTCTTCTCCATGTACCTGTCCAAATGTCATTTAAAAGTTGTAATTGTACCTGCATCTATCACTTCCTCTGACAGCTCTTTCCAAATACCCACCACTCTCTCTCTGTGGAACAGCTGTCCTTCAGTCCATTTTAAAATCTTTCCCTTAAACCTTCCATTGACTCTATCTACACCACCTGCTGCCTCAGGAAAGCAACCGATCTAATCTGCAGACCGCTCCCACACCGGTTACGCACACTTCCACCCTCTTCCATCGGGCAGAAGATGTAAAAGTTGGTAAACACATACAGACCGATTCAAGAGCAGCTTCTCCCCTGCTGTTACTGGACCTTTGAATGTTGAATGTTAATACTGGTCTCTCTTTGCCCCCTCTCAGTAGCTGTAAGACTGTATGCTGTACTCTGTTCTGTTAGCCTGATGTGCTTGTACAGCATGATCTGCCAGAAAAGCACATAAAATAGCACTTTTCACTGTATCGCGGTAAACCTGACAATAAACCAAATCAAACCGATACCCTCTAGTTTTGGACTCTCCTATCCTGAGGAAAATACCTTGTCTATCCATCCTATCCTTGCCTTTCATGATTTTATAAACCTCCATAAGGTCACCCCTCGGCCTCCGACATTCCAGGGGTGAAAAGACCCAGTCTCTACTTATAACTGAAGCCCTCCAGTCCTTGTAACATCCTTGTCAATCTTTTTTGTACCCTTGCCTGTTTAATAACATCCTTCCTGTCGCAGGGCATCACATTGAGGACAGTGGCACCGACCTCCTGCTCCAATGTGTTGGCAGGTGATACTGTCCTCAAACAACATGGTGCTCACATCCCTGAAAATCCTCGCGTTAAATGAATCCGTCTTATTGAGGGCACACATTCCCTAGAAACCCATGTCATGTTTGTTACATTCCCATTGTTGAAACTTTATTGCTGGAACAGCACAGCAGGTCAGGCAGCATCCAGGGAACAGGAGATTCGACGTTTCGGGCACAGGCCCTTCTTCAGGAATGAAGAAGGGCCTGTGCCCGAAACGTCGAATCTCTGTAAACATTGCACAATTATGGAATCTGTTTACTCATGATTTTAACTTCCTTTCAGAGGAAGAAAGTAGTGTCTGAAGATTTGATTATAAAAAAAGATATTGTTTAATAACATTTAATTTGGTGCAACGAAAAAGACAACAGTCAAAGCTTATAAAAAGCCAGCTAGCCCATCAAAGCGCACTCTGCAGACTAATAGCAAATGAATTCTAATGCATTTATCTCTACCTTGTCTTCAGATTATTGCAAGCATTTATCATCCTTTGGGCTATCATATCTGTTTAAATTTCTATTCACCCTTTAAAATTCATGGGCTGCATTCCCAGTAGCTTGAATGCTTCAAAGTAATAGCTCATTTATGTTGGTGCTTTTTTGCCGCACATGGGATTCACATGGAAGACTAACTTTCAGCTTTGTTCGGCTATAAAACTGAAGGGCACACTCTAAACTTGTACTATTATTCAAAAGGTGTTCCTCAATCTGACTGTCATTAGAAATGTTCTCTTACAATATTATGAAGAATTTACAAAGAAAGAGGTTTAAACTGGTCATAGAGGTGATCAAATTTCAATATTTACATGTCTTTTATGCTTTCAGGAACAAGCCGTTATAGCTATATTAAATAATTCAGATTAGAGGTTGATCACTGTGTGCTAATTAGAATCCCTACAGTGTGGAAGCAGACCTTGCGGCGCATTAAGTCCACACCGACCTTCCGAGCAGTATCTCACCCAGACCCATTCCTTACCCTATCCCTATAAACTGCATTTCCTGTGGCACACACATCTAATCTATGCATTTTTGGACACTATGGATAATTTAGCATGGCCAATCCACCTAACTTGAACATCTTTGGAGTGTGGGAGGAAACTGGAACACCCAGAGAAAACCCACAAAGACACAGGGAGAATGTACAAACTCCACACATACCTCATGTAGTACTCCAGGTGTGCCCTCACCAGCACCCTATACAGCTGCAGCACAACCTCCCTATTTTTAAACTTTATCCCTCTAGCAACAAAGGACAATATTCCATTTGCCTACTTGATTACCTGCTGCTTTTGTAAACCAGCTTTTTGTTATTAATACACAAGGACACCCATGTCCCGCTGCACAAGCGCCTGAGATTTGAACCCAGATCCCTGGTGCTGTGAAGCAGTAGTGTTAACCACTAAGCCACCATGTTGTTTCATTAACCTGATCCCTCTCTCAGTAATGGGGAAGTTTCTGAGCTCACCATTCGAGGAATGATGCTGGGTAGGATTTGGATACTTGTCAGTCCCACCAGTTGTAATGTGCACCACTGGCATCCTGAAGCCCAGAACAAAATTCACACCACAGTGTACGAAAACCAGGTAATTATTGTCAAGATTTATAAGACACTCTTTTGTCCTTCACTGATGCGCACACCACACTATGGGAAAGATCTGAAGGCATTAAAGAGGCTCCACAGAGCATGAGAATGGTTCCAGGTTCAAGAAACTTTGCTTAGATATTTTCTATTCAACTCAAACAGAGACATTATTAAACACCTCTTCAGCAGATGGGTCTTGAACCTGGCAGGGACGCGATCACTACATCACAGGACTCCTAAGATGAGTCACTTATTTTTCTCGTACGTGACCTATTTTTCTAATCAATCAGTTCAGAGATGTTATTACATACCTCTGGAGCAGGTGGGACTTGAACACAGGCCTCTTGGTCCAGGAATGAACACATTACACGGTGATGTACAGCAATGTCACAAGCTCACGTCCCGATGTGTCAGCAACTAATGTGGATAACACACTACATCTGCTTCAACCAAATGACCCTGTCTCAAAACCATGGGGAGTAGTCCTCAGTCAAGGGAGATGCCCTTCTGTCAGAGGGTACCAAATAATTCAAGAACAGCTTCTTCACCACTGTTATTTGACTGCTGAATGGACCTCTCAAATTTCAATTTAATGTTGACCTCATTCTTTATGCACATTCTCTGCAGCTGTAACATTAAATGTCT
>NC_057749.1:23821072-23825591 GCF_004010195.1 Chiloscyllium plagiosum
AACAGAGTGTTATAAGGGGACATAAATTTATGGTGAAGGGTGGAAGGTATAGGGGGGGTGTCAGGGGTAGGTTCTTTACCCAGAGAGTGGTGGGGACATGGAATGCGCTGCCTGTGGGAGTGGCAGAGTCAGAATCATTGGTGACCTTTAAGCGGCAATTGGATAGGTACATGGATAGGTGCTTAAGCTAGGACAAATGTTCGGCACAACATCGTGGGCCGAAGGGCCTGTTCTGTGCTGTATTGTTCTATGTTCTAAACAAATGTCAAGCATCCATTCAAGGTCACCTCAATCATTGTTTATATATCTATCGGCATCATCAGGATCACCTTATCCCGATACTGCGTGTTATTGCAATAATAGATTATAAAGTAGAATCATTGTTTGTTGAGAATCGCTGGTACAGTGATTTTTGTAATTGTACCTTCCTGATCTAGACTCCCCCCAGCAGAGGAAACATCTGTGTCCAATCCCCGAGGAAGCTTTCCTGAATGTTTCACTTGGAGCATCTCTCATTCCTCTCTGAGCTCCGTTGAGTACAGGCCCAATCTGCTCGACCTTTCCCCCAATGTCTCTTCCTATACTTACTTCCCCTCTAACCATTTTCCTTTCGGCAGCTCCTGCGGTAGAAATCCCTTCACCGTAAACGGTGTTGTCCTTGTTTAACGTTGGGGGACAATTTCAAACAGGGCCATCTGGGAATCTTGCTATGCTTAACCTCACTCCCTCCTGTCAATCCCACTGTGATTAATCTCAGTTCATCTGTGCCAAGTCCCCCTCACTCCTGTTGATCTCCAGTCATTCAGCTCTGTTACTCCTGTTTCCCCCTTCTGTGAAGAATATTCTCTCATTCCTGGGAATCCCTGTGTGATTAATCTCTTGCCTTCGCTGGGGTGCTCCTTTGATTAATTTCCTCTGCCTTGGAGCTGTCTTTTTCAATGCTGGCTGGCCTGGATCCCTGATCCTTGTGCCCCAAAGCCCGTGTTGTTTCCGAAGTTGCCAAGGACGTGGACCTCCGTGGGAATGTGAGATCGAGTAGGAAGCTTCAAAGGGACTTGGACATTGTGAATGGGGAAGAACGTGGTAGATGGAGTACACCGTAAATAAGTGTGAAGCTATCCACTTTAGTAGAAAAGGCAGTTTATTTCATCAGTGATGAGATTTTGAGACGTATGTCAAGGCTTGTGAGTCCTTGCCTGTGGTTCACTAAAGGTAGTGCCTGTGGTTTGGCAGGTAGCCTGGTAGGGAATCGGTATGGTTAGATTCCCTACAGTATGGAAACAGGCCCTTCGGCCCAATAAGTCCACACCGACCCTCTGAAGAGTAACCCACTCAGACTCATTTCCCTATAATTACCCCCATAATTATCTGATCAGGAGCGATTGAGGAAAATCAGCCTGAAGAAAGGTCACTGCGCCCTCTTTGATTTCTCTCCAAAGACGCTGCCTGACCTGCTGAGCTTTTTAATTTCCAGCTGTTTTTGTTTTGAGGAAAATGGGCATGTATTCATATTTCAAAGCATGAAAGGTGATCTCATTGACTGTTAGAAAAGTCTTCTAGGGCTGTACAGGATGAATCTACGTCTGCTGTGAATTATAACTAATGCACCTTACACTATGGGCAATCGAGCATGGACAGTTCACCTGACCTGCACGTCTTTGGATTGTGGGAGGAAACCCACGCAGACATGGGGAGAATGTGCAAACTCCACACAGACAGTTGCCCGAGGCTGGAATCGAACCCATGTCCCTGGTGCTATGGGGCAGCAGTGCTAACCACTGAGCCACCGTGCCACCCTATTTTGGCCTTCATCACAAAGGAATCCGAGTACAGATGTAAAGATGTCTTGTTGCACTTGTACAGAATCTTGGTGAGACCGTTCCTGTAATATTGTGTACGGTTTTGGTCTCTTTATCATAGGGAGGATATACGTACCATAGTGAGAGTCTAACAGGGGTTCTGCGGACTGGGATCGAGGGATTATCTGATCAGGAGTGATTGAGGAAAATCAGCCTGAAGAAAGGTCACTGCGCCCTCTTTGATTTCTCTCCACAGACGCTGCCAGACCTGCTGAGTTTTTTAATTTCCAGCTGCTTTTTTTTTTGAGGAAAATGGGCGTGTATTCATATTTCAAAGCATGAAAGGTGATCTCATTGACTGTTAGAAAACTCTTCTAGGGCTGTACAGGTGAACCTATGTCGGCTGTGAACTGCTGGCTTGTAACCAGGGGACACAGTCTCAGAACAGGAAGTAGGCCTCTGAAGGCTGAGATGAGGAGGAATTGCTTCCCTGAAATGTGGCTGAAATTTTCTTCTCCCAGAGGGCTATGGGAGCTCACTGAGCAGGTTCAAGATAGAGATTGATAAATTTCCGGGTTCTACTGTCATCACAGGATATGGGAATAGTGTGGGAAACTGAGATAGAGGTTGATGATCATCCCTGATTTGAGTGAAGCTGCAGGCTTGACAGTCTGAATGGTCTATTCCTGCTCCTCCTACTTTGGTTTAGACCAGTTCAGGAGGTGAGTGTTATCACCATAGGGAGTTTTTCTTCCATGTACAGAAATTAAAGGTCGAAACATTCGAGATATGTTTCTTCCCAGATCCCCCAGGGATCTCTGTTTGAACCACATGCTGTTCCAAAGCTGATCATTTGTGTTTCCAACTCGAAGGAGCAGAAAGAACATAACGTACTCTGCAGGAGCAAGACTTTTAAAGCAATGTGGTGATTTCCCCTGTTGGGCCGAGCTGTTTCCTTTATGCACTTACTATTTGCAGCCAATGCTGTTCATCGAATTGGGGAAGCAGATCATTTGGCCCGTTGAGTGCAAAATGACCCTTGGAAGAGCGTCCCAAGTCGGCCAGACCAGGGTAAGGAAGGCAGTTTCCTTCCCTGAAGGCCATTGGTGAGCCGGGTGAGTTTTTTCTGACGATGGATTCATGATCATGATTTGACTCTTAATTCCAGATACTTATTGAATTCAAATTCCACCATCTGCCGTGGGTCTCCAGAACATGACCTGAGTCTCTGGATTAACAGCTGAAAAATGTGTTGCTGGAAAAGCGCAGCAGGTCAGGCAGCATCCAAGGAGCAGGAGAATCGACGTTTCGGGCATAAGCCCTTCTTCAGGAATTGGATTAACAGCCCACAAGGCCATGGCAAACTAGACCTTCCAAATGGGCCGTTAGCATTTTACTGCTCCTTCCCATGGCAGTTTGCTATCAGGTTATTTAGGACACCTTGGTGACAGATCACTTGATGTTACTTGGTACTTGGATAAAGTAGTTGGAATTAGTACAGGGAGCTCACTTTCCACTTTATCATTCAGCAGGAGATAGGCGATGTTTTTACCCCAGAGGGTAGTGGGTATCTGGAACTTGCTGCCCAAAAGGGTGGTAGAGGTGGGAACCTTGAGAATATTTAACAAGTATCTCGATGGACAATAACCTTCTGTGCAACTGCATTCCAAGTGCTGGGAAATGGGATTATAGGAGATAGGTGTGTGTTGACACAATGGGCTGAAGGGCCTCAATCTGTACTGTAATACTCTATGATGATCACTATCTGGCCAATAACTTGCATCACTGCCCTGTTCACCTTGGACTCCTTCACGTTCAACCAGAATTGGAAAAGTTTATCATAAGTAGTAGGAAACACTCTGAAAAAGTCACTGTTCCCCTGACATTGAGGGTGTTGAGTCTTCTCTATGTTTGAGGTGCAAATGAGAATGCTGTTAGTGAAAAGACCGAAAGCACTCCCGAACTCCCAGCATCTCACACAGCTGCTGGCTGTTGGCCCTGTTTGCTCCAGAGAGAGAATTCCTATACTGATTCTTAAAGGTTTGTGTGGTCTTGCCACAGGATTATTTCGTCGCTGATGGAACTTACGATGGTGAATTAATGCACATAATCTTGAATAATCGTATAGGGCTTACAATTTCCAATCTACCTCTGGCAAAACATACATGTGTGTCTGTCTGTGTGTTTCTCTGTGCCTGTGTATGTGTGTGTCCCTGCTAATGTGTGTATGTGCATGCTACTGTACATGTGAGAGTCTGTGTCTCTCTCTGCCTCCACGTGTATCTCTGTATGTGTGCCAGTGCGTGCTTCTCTCTGTGCCTGTGTGTGTCTCTCTCTGTGCCTGTGTGTGTGCACACGCGCGCAAATCTGTGCCTGTGTCTCTCTCTGTGCCTGTGCCTGTGTGTGTGTGTGTGCGCATGCATGCATACGCATGCGCATATCTGTGCCCGTGTGTGTGTACGCACGCGCATATCTATGCCTGTGTGTGTGTGTGCGCGCGCAGGAATATCTGTGCCTGTGTGTCTCTCTGTGCCTGTGTGTGTGTCTCTCTCTGTGCCTGTGTGTCTCTTTCTGTGCCTGTATGTGTGTCTCTCTGTGCCAGTGTGTGTCTCTGTGTCTGTGCCTGTGTGTGTGTCTCTTTCTGTGTCAGTGCCTGTGTATGTCTCTCTGTGTCTCTCTCTGTGTGTGTGTGTGTCTCTCTCTGTGTGTGTGTCTCTGTG
>NC_057749.1:23825845-23828896 GCF_004010195.1 Chiloscyllium plagiosum
TGTGTCTGTGCCTGTGTGTGTGTGTCTCTCTCTGTGCCTGTGTGTGTCTCTCTCTCTGTGCCTGTGTTTATGTGTCTGTGTGTGTGTGTCTTTCTCTCTGTGCCTGTGTTTATGTGTCTGTGTGTGTGTGTGTGTCTTTCTCTCTGTGCCTGTGTGTATGTGTCTGTGTGTGTGTGTGTCTCTCTCTTTGTGTCTGTGCCTGTGTGTGTGTGTCTCTCTCTGTGCCTGTGTGTGTCTCTCTCTGTGTCTGTGCCTGTATGTGTGTCTCTGTGGAGTCTTTGCATGGCAGGTTCTGACTGGAAAGGAAACTCTGCCACATTTAGCCTCAGCCCGGCAGGTGTTTCGGAGGAGATTACAGGATGACAATTGGCCTGTTGGGCCAGTGTGTGACACCCATTCTACAGCTATCAAATCTGGAGATGTGACTTGAACCTGGAGCTTTTGGCCTAGGAGCAAGGGACATTGAACCGTGTACAGTCTCCCGTATGGTAAAGCCAGCGTCGACTTTCAGTTGATGTATGATAACGATTTGGATTGTGTCAGGGAGGAGCTTGAAGTGTGAGTTTGGATCAGTCTGACTTTGTGCTGCTGATAATTTGTCTTGGCGGATATAGATTTATTATTTAGAAAGTGTATTCTTTCACAGATGTAGGCATTTCTGACGAGGTTTGTAGTATCTTGACTTCCCGTTGAGAAGGTGGTGGTGAGCTGTCACCCTGAACTACTGCAGTCTGTGTGCTGGAGGTAAACCCACATTGTGTTTAGGAGGGAATTTCAGGATGTTGACCCAGCGACAGTGAAGGAATATATTTCCAAGCCAGGATGGTGAGTGGCTTGGAGGGAGATATTAGACAAGATAGGATCGAGGTTAGTTACAAAGAGGTGTTATCAGTTCTAGAAGGAGTGAAAGTAGACAAGTCCCCAGGGTCGAATGGGATTTATCCGAGATTCTCTGGGAAGCTAGGGAGGAGATAGCGGAGCCTTTGGCTTTGACCTTTGAGTAGTCATTGTCTACAGGTTTAGTACCTGAGGACTGGAGGATTGCACATGTTGTGCCCTTGTTCAAGAAGGGCAGAAGAGATGACCCAGGTAATTATAGACCAGTGAGTCTTACTTCTGTTGTAGGAAAAGTTTTGGAAAGGATTACAAGAGGTAGGATTTGTAATCATCGAACAAGCAACATGGTTTTGTCAAGGGCAGGTCGTGTCTCTCAAACCTCATTGAGTTTTTTGAGAAGGTGACCAAGCATGTGGATGAGGGTAGGACAGTTGACGTGGTATAAATGGACTTCAGTAAAGCCTTTGATAAGGTTCCACATGGTAGGCTGTTGGAGAAAATGCAGAGGCATGGGGTTAAGGGTGATTTAACAATCTGGATTAGAAACTGGCTTTCTGGAAGAAGACAGCAAGTGGTGGGTTGATGGAAAATATGCAGCCTCGAGTCCAGTTAGTAGTGGTGTGCCACAAGAATCTGTTTTGGGACCACCGCTGTTTGTCATTTTTATAAATGACTTGGACGCAGGCATAGGTGGATAGGTTAGTAAATTTGCAGACGACACTAAAGTCGGTGGAGTGGTGCACAGGGTGGAAGAATGTTACAGGTTGCAGGGGCACTTGGATAAACTGCAGAATTGGGCTGAGAGGTGGCAAATGGAGTTCAATGCAGCTAAATGTGAAGTGATGCACTTTGGGAAGAATAACAGGAAGGCAGAGTACTGGGTCAGTGGAAAGATTCTTGGCAGTGTGGATGTGCAGAGGGATCTTGAAGTCCATGTACATAGAACCTGAAAGTTGCCACCCAGATGGATAGTGCTGTTAAGAAGGCATACGGGGGGGGGGGGAGTTAGGTTTCATTGGTAGAGGGATTGAGTTTCGGAGCCGCAATGTCATGCTGCAACTGTACAAAACGCTGATGTGGCCACACTTAGAATATTGTTCTGGTCGCCCCATGACAGGAAGGATGTGGAAACATTGGAAAAGGTGCAGGGGAGATTTACCAGGATGTTGCCTGGTCTGGAGGGAAGGTCTTATGAGGAAAGGCTGAGAGACTTGGGTCTGTTCTCATTGGAAAGCAGAAGGCTAAGAGGAGATTTAATAGAGACACATAAGATGATCAGAGGATTAGATAGGATAGATGATGAAAGTCTTTTTCCTAGGATGATGACGTCAGCTTGTATGAGGGAGCATAGCTGCAAACAGAGGGGTGATAGATTTAAGACAGAAGTCAGAGGCAGGTTCTTTACTTGGAGAGTGGTAAGGGTGTGGAATGCCCTGCCTGCCAATGTAGTCAACTCAGCCATATTAGGGAGATTTAAACTGTCCTTGGATAAGCACATGGATGATGATGGGATAGTGTAGGGGGACGAGCTGAGAATAGTTGACGGATCGGCGCGACATCGAGGACCGAAGGGCCTGTTCTGCGCTGTATTGTTCTGTGTTCTATGAGACCTGCAGGAAGGTGGTGTTCCCATGTATCTGCTGGCCTTGTCCCTCACGATGGAAGTGGCAGTGAATTTGGGAGGTGCTGTCAGAGGAATGTTGCTGCAGCCTGTCAGTGCAGTGCTGTGTGTGGACTTGACATTAGAACAGTCACAGGAACAGCTTCGATTTCCATGCTGCCTTTGATTTAGACAAACAATCCCAAGGTACTTCACAGGAGTGCAGTCTGATTCAAAATGACACCAATAAGAGGCATGGACAGAAGTGTTCAAAAAGTTCGCGAAGGAGGTACACTTCAACTTTATTTACCAATATTTCTTGAGTCGATTTGTTGTTGTCACATATACCTAAGTACAGGGAAAGGTTTTGTTTTGTGAGCAGCACAGCCAGATCATAACAAACAAGTTCCCTGACTTTTCCTTACCAACATATGTGAGCAGGTTGACTCAAATGTTGGTAAGATCTTTGAGGAGAAAGTGAGGACTGCAGATGCTGGAGATCAGAGCTGAAAATGTGTTGCTGGAAAAGCGCAGCAGGTCAGACAGCATCCAAGGAGCAGGAGAATCGACGTTTCGGGCATGAGCCCTTCTTCAGGAATGAGGAAGGTGTTCCA
>NC_057749.1:23828902-23829882 GCF_004010195.1 Chiloscyllium plagiosum
GCTCTTCCTCCAGCCGTCGTGTTGCTATGGTCTGGTGATGGAGGAGTCCAAGGACCTGCATATCCTTGGTGGAGTGAGAGGGGGAGTTGAAGTGTTGAGCCACGGGGTGGTTGGGTTGGTTGGTCCGGGTGTCCCAGAGGTGTTCTCTGAAACGTTCCGCAGGTAGGCGGCCTGCCTCCCCAATATAGAGGAGGCCACATCGGGTGCAGCGGATGCAGTAAACGATGTGTGTGGAGGTGCAGGTGAATTTGTGGTGGATATGGAAGGATCCCTTGGGGCCTTTGAGGGAAGTAAGGGGGGAGGTGTGTGCGCAAGTTTTGCATTTCTTGTGGTACCCCAGCTATGCCTGCCTCTTCGTACCCCAGCTATGCCTGCCTCTTCGTACACCCGCATGGGCCCCAGCTATGCCTGCCTCTTCGTACCCCAGCTATGCCTGCCTCTTCGTACCCCAGCTATGCCTGCCTCTTCGTAGGCACCTGCATGGGCCCCAGCTTTGCCTGCCTTTTCGTAGGATATGTGGAACAATCCATCTTCCGCAGCTACACTGGCACAACCCCCCACCTTTTCCTCTGCTACATCGATGACTGTATCGGTGCTGCCTCGTGCTCCCACGAGGAGGTTGAACAGTTGATCCACTTTACCAACACCTTCCACCCCGACCTCAAATTTACCTGGACCGTCTCAGACTCGTCCCTACCCTTCCTAGACCTCTCCATTTCTATCTCTGGCAGCCAAATCAACACGGACATTTACTATAAACCGACCGACTCCCACAGCTACCGAGACTATGCCTCCTCCCACCCTGCCCCCTGTAAAAACGCAATTCCATACTCCCAATTCCTTCGTCTCCGCCGCATCTGCACCCAGGAGGACCAGTTCCAATACTGTACAACCCAGATGGCCTCCTTCTTCAAAGACCGCAATTTCCCCCCAGACGTGATCGACGATGCTCTCCACCGCATCTCCTCCACTTCCCGCTC
>NC_057749.1:23830341-23848072 GCF_004010195.1 Chiloscyllium plagiosum
CTCCGCCTCCGCCCCCACCCCCACTCCGGCCTATCACCCTCACCTTAATCTCCTTCCACCTATCGCATTTCCAATGCCCCTCCCCCAAGTCCCTCCTCCCTACCTTTTATCTTAGCCTGCTTGGCACAGTTTCCTCATTCGTGAAGAAGGGCTCATGCCCGAAACGTCGATTCTCCTGCTTGGATGCTGCCTGACCTGCTGCGCTTTTTCAGCAACACATTTTCAGCTCAAATGTTGGTAAGGAAAAGCCTGGGAACTATAGACCAGTGAGCCTGACCTCGGTGGTGGGCAAGTTGTTGGAGGGAATCCTGAGGGACAGGATGTACATGTATTTGGAAAGGCAAAGACTGGTTAGGTATAGTCATTATGGCTTTGTGCGTGGGAAATCATGTCTCACAAACTTGGTTGAGTTTTTTGAAGAAGTAATGAAGAGGATAGATGAGGGCAGAGTAGTAGATATGATCGATGTGGACTTCAGTGAGGCGTCTGACAAGATTTTGTAATTGGGACTAGATTGGGTTGGGACATCTGGTCGGCATAGGCACGTTGGACCGAAGTGTTCATTTCTGTACTGTACATCTCTATGACTCTTTTTTTATTATGCAACACAGGAGTGGGTGGGACTTGAACCTGGGCCTCACGGTCTGGGGGTAGGGACACTACCACTGCACCACAAGAGGGCCCTAAAGGAAGTGACTCCCTCCTGTCTGGTACTGTGGAGTCAATATGCTTCCTTTTGAAGGATGTGTATTGATACTGTACCTTTAAGAGATGTGTCTTGTGCTGTTCCTCTTGCAGAGGGGTGTTGTCACAGTGGTCTCAATCTCTCCTTCAGACAGGCCGTTGGTAAACAGCTAGGAGTCCTCCCTGGGTGGTGTTTTTTTTTTAAAAGGACAAAAGAAACACTGATGGGAGGTGTCAGGCTCAGAAGGTTTTGGTTTTGCTTTCAGTGAGTTGAATAGGGTTTTGCAGGCTGCTGGAGTTAACAGCTGGAGTTCCCTGCTGCAAGAGTGAAGTCTTAGGCAGGGAGGCTTCCTCTTCAAAATCAAAAGAGGCAGATTGTTTCTTTCTTCTGGACTTGAGCGAGACAGCACGTGAGAATCATAACAGTGTGGCTGAACTGCATTTTTCCCAAAGTGTGTGTTCACGGGATGCTACCGATGTTGGAGGAGTTGATGATTAGTGGTTAAATAATACATTAGATATTTCAATAGAGTATAGTTATGCTGATTCCTTTTGTGATATTTTAACTGTGTTTTAATTAAAGCTATTTGGCAGACCAATCGAATCACATCTGGAACACAGTGCCTTACACTTGCCTTTTATAATTTTTCTTCATTTAAAGTTAGGGTCTATCTCCATAACATACTTTAGCGGGGGTCCTGGTGCCTCTAAAGGAGGGGAAAATGGCTGAATGAAGGCACAAGAGTGGATGCAATGGGCAACAATTGAAAGAAAATGGAGGCTTAAGAGAGTAGGAGGAAAGGTCCCCATGAAGCTGGCTGGTGTAACAGATGGAGTGCAGTCTGCCCATTTGGCTCAGCATAGGTAAACTGCCAGCTGAAACAAAGGATCAGCACCGCATCAAGGAAGAGAGGGGCTTGTTGGAATAGAGGGGCTGGAGATGGTTACAGATGTGGAGGGTGGGGTCGGAGGTCACAGAGGGACCAAGAACAGTAGCAGAACAAATGGACTCTTTCCCCCCGACCCCCGGTCAGGATGGAATGTGCTATCACTTGGTGAAACGTGGGGGTGCTGCCTGTCTACACTCTGGTGTCATGTAGTAGCCTACTGCATGATTTGTAACAAACATACAGACTGTGTTAGTTGCAGAATGCAGACTGTTCCTCCTCTTACTCTTACTCCCCCTCTTCATGACTTTGCCCCACCCTTCCTCCAGCCCCCTCTTAACCTTCTCCCTTTGACCTGGTGGCTCTAGAGGGTTTGCTTGTGTCTTGGTCGTGGGGCTTTTGTAGGAAATGTACAGCTCCACTTGATCTCCTGCAGTGAGTCGTTGAAACCTCCACCTCATTTGGACATTTTCAAAAGTGGGGCTTTAGCCTTGTATGGCAGTTATCGTTCAAAAAGGAATAAAATTAGCCCCAAACAAGGAGCAATTAACCTGCAGGGAAACCACGTGAGGGCTCTGTGTTTTTATGCCGAATAAAAAGTGAAGATTTGTGTTTGCAAAACTCCTCTTATAACCTCACAATGTCTTGAAGTGTTTCAGAGCCAGTGAGCACCCTTATGATCTGTGCAGTTGACGAACCTGCCTGCCTCACCTCGTATCGATAAACAGAGTCTTTGCTGCTTGTATCCCCTGAGATGTAGGAGCACAACTAGACTTCTCAGCTCATCGAGTCAGATCCATTATTTCTCCTAGTTTTCAAATCACTCGGCCTCCCTTTCTCTCTTGCAACCCCAGGCCAATGAGGCTTTGTGCTCCTACATTTCTGGCTTCCCATTGAATTCCTGATTTCTCTAGCTCCAGTACTGGTGGCCAGGCCTTGAGTCATCCTGATCCTGAAACAGTGAACTGCTCTCGCTAAACCTCCCACTTCTCTTTCCTCCATTTTGAAGACATTCCCTAAATCCTACCCCACCCCTTTTTTAATCCAAGCTTTTGGTCACTTGCCCTAATATCTCTTACCTTGACTCTGTGTCAGAGTTTGTTGGATAGTACTCCTGGTGGCTCAGTTAGCACTGCTGCCTCACAACATCAGGGACTCTGGTTCGATTCTCGCCTCGGGCACATGTCTGTGTGGAGTTTGCACATTCTCCCCATGTCTGTGTGAGTTTCCTCCGGGTGCTCCGGTTTCCTTCCACAGTCCAAAGATGTGCGGGTTAGAGTGGATTGGCCGTGCTAAATTTCGGGCTTATGCCCGAAACATCGATTCTGCTGCTCCTCGGATGCTGCCTGACTGTTGTGCTTTTCCAGCACCACACTCTCAACTCTGATCTCCAGCATCTGCAGTCCTCACCTTTTCTCCATGCTAAATTACCCATAGTGCTCAGGGATGTGCAGGGTAAGTGGATTAGCCATGGGAAATGCAGGGTTACGGGGATGGGGCAGGTGGTGGATCTTGGGTGGGATGTTCATCAGGGGTCGGTATGAACTTGATGGACCAAACAGCCTGCTTCCACACTTCTCTGATGATTCTGTGAAGAGCCTTGGGGTGTTTTACCATGTTAATGTTGTCATGTAAATAAAGTTGTTGTTGTTCTGTGTGGGGTGTATGGGTGTGGGGTGAAACCATGACAGCACTTCCAGGAAGCAAGACCCAACGAATGGCAAACGATGAAGATCTGAAACAAAAGCAGTGCTGGAGGAACTCAGCATTTGTGGAGAGAGCATCAGAGTTGATGCTTCAAGTCCAGTCTGATGTACCTTTAGAACTTTGCCAACATCATTTTGTCGAATTTGACAGAAGGGGCGATTCCTTTCTCTCTCTCAATTTCTCAGTGTATATTCTGGATCGTCTGGCAGAGTGTCTGCTGGTGAATCATATGTCATGAGGTTGGAGTCTGCTTGTGAGGTTCTAATCCTGGTCTCTCCCTCCCTTCAGGAATACTGATGTCCAATGATAGGCATGCCAGCTAATTCAAGCTGTCAGAACTGAGAAGTATCGAGTCAGCAGGGGATTTGTTCCTCAGGGGTCTTTTTTGAAATGGGACAGATTCTGATGAGGGTGTGAGGTGGGAGCTGGTGGCAATGTTTTAAATGATGTGCTGGTTCATTACAGTCAGTGGGAACTCTCTCTTAACACCTGACTTCACCTTCTGTGATTTTTTTGAGTTGGGCAGAGTGACTTGGGTTGCTGGGACACATGGTTAATCCCAAATGTTGAGGGGTCGGGGTGGTAAGCTGGCACAAATGAGGAAAAAAAACCTCCTAGCAACTGGGCGTTGGATGTTCAGGCCTCTGTGGGCCACGTGAGGATAAACCTCTGAGGCACTGTGACCTCTGCACTCAAGTGAGATTAGGATGGCAGCCGGTGACTTGTGGAGTTCCCTGGGGGTCAGTGTCGGGGCCACAACTTTTCACATTAACAACCTGGACAAAGGAACTGTGAAGGTACTGTTGCTGAGTTTACAGATGACACACAGATACGTGGAGAGACAGGCAATGTTGAGGAGGTAGGGTGGCTGCAGAACTTGGACAGGCTGGGAGAGTGGGCCAAAAAGTGGCAGATGGAATACAGTGTGGGAAATTGTGAAGATACGCATTTTGGTAAGAAATACAGGTGTAGATTGGTTTTCTAAAGGGGCAAAGGCTTTAGAAATCTGAAGCACAAAGGACCTACAGAGTTCTAGCTCAGGATTCTTTTCAGTTTAACAAGCAGGTTCACGTGGTAGTTCGGAAGGTGAATGCAATGTTAAGCATTCATTCCGAGGGGGCTACAGCACAAGAGCAGGGACGTACTATTTGAGGATGTATAAGGCTCCACTTCTATTCTTTGGGTTTATTGGGAGCTATTTCCATGCTGTACTCTGACTGACTCTATCTGGAAATGTGGCATGTTCATAGACTGCAGAGCCTACGTTAAAGCACCAGGCGCGAAAGTAAAATTGCATTTAGACAGCAGCTTTCACAAGTCTAAGACTTGCCAAAGTACTTTTTAACGGACAGCTGTTGGAATTTAGGAAGTGAAGCAGGTTGTGCACAGGAAGCTCCCACAAAGATAATTTATATTTTAGGATGAAGTGATGTACAGATATTGTCCAGGACACCATCCCTTGCAGATAAATGTACAAAGTGTGAGCAGGTCATTCGACCCCTGTAGTCTGCTCTGCCATTCAGTGAGATCCTGGCTGATCTGATTCTCCACATTCTCACTACCTCAGGACTGGTGTCATAGGATCTTTTTATATTGACCCAAGACTGGGCCACAGTTTGATGTCTCATCCCAGATACAGTATTTCTGACAGTGTGGCACTCCATGGGTGCTGCATGGCAGGATCAGGTTGATTTTAGTGCTCGGGCCACAGTGTCCTGACTGGGAGCGGAGGGTGGGGTTTTCCCTGGGTCATAACTGCCAAATTGTGCAGGAAGACGAGCCAGAAATCCTTGACCGATCGGAGTTAAAAGTCACACAACACCAGGTTATGGTCCAACAGGTTTAATTGGAAGCATCAGTGTGGTTTTTAACTTTGTACACCCCAGTCCAACACTGACATCTCCAAATCTTGACCGATCAGGGCCCTGTGTGCAGTGTGGTAACCTGGAGGCTCATTATAGCCTTCAGTCCTGGAAAGACTTCCTAATCAAACCTAAGTGGAAATTATTCCAGTCAAGGCTGTCGCTTGACTGTGAGGAGAGTCCTGGTGAGCAGTGTTGATGACCAGGCTCTCGCGCCAGGCCTCTGATCGCTTTACGATATGTAATGTGATTAGCACCGCAAACATACAGATTCTATTCCAGATCGAAACCAGGTCCCACAGAGAACATCCAGCTCCAGCTCGATAGCTTGGCTTTTGCCTCCAAGTCACAGGGTTGTGGGTTCAAATCCTATTCTAGGGGACTTGAGCACTGTGTGTAGGCCGAGGCTGCGGTACAGAGTGAGTGGGGGCACTGCTTTTACTGAGTGAAACTCAGGCCCTTCCAGGGGGAAACATGATCCAGAGGAACCACTTGAAGAAGAGGAAGGGAGATCTTTTTACATCCACCTGTAAGGTCTTGGTGTAATGCTTCCAGTTGAAATCGGGTAGCTCTGACCATGCAGCATTCCCTCAGTACTGCACTGGGTTGTCTTCCTTTGATTAGATGCTTGGATCGCTGAGTGGGTCAGCTGATTGTGGGGAATCTGTGGAACTTACTGCTGCAGAGAGCTGTGGAGGCCAAGTCACTGAGTGCATTTAAGACAGAGAGTTCTTGATTAGGCAGCAGATCAAGGGTTATTGGCAAAAGACGGGAGAAACATTCCTCTACCCCAATCAGCCATGATGGATTGATAGACCAGACTCGATGGGCTAAATGGTCCGATACTGCACCTATATCTAATGGTCGAATATGAATTCTTTTCTTTTGGTTATGTCAGCATCATCGACTAACATCCACCAACTTCTGTTTGTTGTTCATTTGGTTAACAATCTGACAGACCAGATAAACTGTTTGATTTGTGATGTTGATTTGAGGGAAAGGTGCTTCTTGGGAGATCAGGCAATATTTCCTTGCTGTTCTTCAGACTAATACGGGCGGGGAGGGGGGGAGGTGGGAGGGGACTTTTTCCATCCACCTGAACAGTTCGACGGAACCTCAATTCCAAAAGATGGCTGACTTTTCTGACTGGGAGGGGAGAGCCACGTTGCTGGCCTGAGCAAAATTTAGCTCTGGGGGGGGCAACGTTAGATTGCGCTGGTCTGGGAACTGATCTTGCTGCCATGAAACCGAGGGTTACGGAGACCGCAATGCAGTATTGTGTGCAGTGTTAGTCTTTATCGCTAGGCCAGGATGAGCTTGACCTAGAGAGGATGCCACGAAGGTTCTCTCAACCAGTTCCTGAGAAAAGGTTTACCAGATCTCTACCTGGAATGAGCAGATTGTTTTGTGAGGAAATGCTAGACAGGCTAGGCCTGTATCCTCTGCCAGAGATAGAGAAGGACAAGGCCACAGAGGGAGTTTATGACCAGGATGTGAAATCGAAACTTGAGGCTGGACTTCCTCAGGAACCAAAGTCTGTTAGTGAAGACCAGGATGATGGATGGAGGGGACTAGGTGGAGATACAGTTGTGGATCCACGGATAATGGTGCGGAAGTGGTTTGAACTGCCAGGGGAAGTGATAGATGCAGATATTGTCACGACATTCAAAAAACATTTGGACAGGATCATGAAGAGGAAAGGTTTCGAGGGATCTGGGTCCAGCGCGGGTAAATGGGACTAGTTTAGTTTAGGAAACCTGGTCGGCATGGATGAGTTGGACCGAAGGGTCTGTTTGCTGTTCTTCATGTCTCTGGGATTTGAGAAGAGCGAGGTGTAGTATAATTGAAACCAAGAACCAGAGGGGACTGGACTGGACATGGGGGGGAATGTGCAAACTGCACAGAGCCAGTCGCCTGAGGCTGGAATCGAACCCTGGCACTGTGAGGCAGCTGTGCTAACCACTGAGCCACTCCTTGTCAGAACCCATTTTGATTCACTGCCTAATTAGAGGAAGAACATTAGCTCCTCAGAGAGAGCAGAGTGAAGACCTAAGTAAGTGAGTATAGGATATGTTTATCCTTCCAGTGGTCTCCAAATATCCAGTGAAAATTCCCTTGGCTAACCCACCTAGCCTTCCCATCCCTGGACACTATGGGGTAATTCAGCATGGCCCATCTGCATATTTTTGGACTGTGGGAGGAAACCGGAGCACCATGTGACAGTGAGGGAAGACAGGGCATTGCATTTCATTGACTGCTCATATGGAAGAGGGGTCATAGATATGAGTGAATTGAAGATATCGAATGAGGAAGAGGAGATTCCAGTTTGACCAGAATTGATTGATTTTCTGAGGGACTCGTTTGGCGAGAAAGAAATTGACTTGGAAAGTGACCTGATTGGCTTTGCTTCTCCATTTTCATGTCAATTTTTATTATCTCTCTCTTAACTCCGTTCTTAGTCATTTTTCTTCCTTGTATTTTATGACGAGTACTTCCTCAACCTCTTAAATTATGATTTGCTGTTCTCCAAGTATAAATTTTCTCTCAAAATATATACTTATAAATATATACACTTTTTGGGAGTTCATTGTGTCACAGTTCAAAGTGGGCATGGCTTGAAGTATAATCGTTTATGTTTTTGTTGTACGCTGTGTTTCAGGAACCTCAGAACTCTGACAGACTTTGTGATCGCAAGAATTATTGAGGCAAATGCTGCATGAGTAGTCAGGAGGTTCCCAGTCTCCTTTTGGGGGCCTTGTAGACTCGCAGGACAAGGGGGGGGATGGGGAGGGCACGTGGGATGCCTGGAGCTGGGGGCACGGCTAGGTGCCATGTGCTGAGAGTTGTAAGGGTTGGTGGGCTAGATTAGATTCCCTACAGTGTGGGAACGGGCCCTTCGGCCCAACAAGTCCACATCGACCCTCCGAAGAGTAACCCACCCAGACCCATTCCCCTCCCCTATATTTACCCCTGGCAAATGCACCTAACACTACAGGCAATTTAGCGTGGCCAATTCACCTGACCTGCACATCTTTGGATTGTGGGAGGAAACCCACACAGACACAGGGAGAATGTGCAAACTCCACGCAGACAGTCACCCGAGGCGGGAATCGAACCCGGGTCCCTGGTACTGTGAGGCAGCAGTGCTAACCACTGAGCCACCATGCTGTCATGGAAGATTCTGTCAAAGTGAGAACGCTGGGAGAATTCAACTGCAAACAAAACCCTTGCTCTGTAAAGCAGTCGTGTTTTTCACTGACTTGCAGGGGCCTCTGTTCCTGCTGACTGTAATAGTCAGGCGGTTGGAACTGAAGCCCATATTTAGAGTCCTCCCAGTGTTGGAGCTGAGGGCACGATCTGCAGTTGGCACAAAACCAAGATGGCAAACTGCTGAAAGAGATTTCAAGTTCTCTCGCCCTGCTGCATGCCTTCTCCCCGGCATCAGTGTTCCTAAAGCAGGGAGCAGCTCCGGTGATTAAATCAGGAAACATTTTGTGGCTTTGTTTCTTTTCAATTTGATCAGACTTGAGAATTTGCTATCTTTGGACAATTCATGTTGGAAAAAGCAGTTGGCACTCCAGTGCTGAGAGTTAGTGTGAGGATTGGGTGTGGTTCTGAAATTGCCTGTTCCTCCTGTGGCTGTTTTCTCATGAGTTTTGAACACCTAGAAGCTTTATTTATCTTATTTCAGGAGCTGCTGGTTTCACACACTCCCTCTGATGTGCTGACAGTTGAATCTGACACATTTTCTTTTTATTTTGTGCCCTTTCTATCCTAGCAGTCCCACAATTAATTGTATTTCTGAAAGGAACAAATCAGTCCAGGCTGCGTTTTGAAACTGAATTTCTGTCACCCTCATTTCGTTTTCTGTGTGGATCTGCAGGAGACAATTTAATTTCTTTTGACAAGAGTCTGCAGAGTGTTAGTCTGTTAATGTCTTGTAACATCTGTCACCAGAGCTGAAAATGTGTCGCTGGAAAAGCGCAGCAGGTCAGGGAGCATCCAGGGAACAGGAGAATTGACGTTTCGGGCATAAGCCCTTCTTCAGGAATCCTTCAGGATTCCTGAAGAAGGGCTTATGCCCGAAACGTCAATTCTCCTGTTCCCTGCATGCTCCCTGACCTGCTGCGCTTTTCCAGCAACACATTTTCAGCTCTGATCTCCAGCATCTGCAGACCTCTCTTTCTCCTCAAACATCTGTCATCAGCAGAGTAAACCTTCAGCATGATGTTCCGTTGTTCCATAAATTAGAATTCAAACTTCTGTAGCTTTGTGAGTATGTGTGTGTGTGTTTATGCACCTACCTGTGTATGGGCATGTGCAGTCCTGTGTGTGTATGTGCACGCTCACACCTGTATATGGGACTGTGCAGTCCTGTGTGTGTATGTGCGCGCGCGTACCTGTATATGGGACTGTGCAGTCGCATGTGTGTGTGTGCACGCACGCGCACCTACCTATGAATGGGCATGTGCAGTCCTGTGTGTGTGTCTGTGCGCGTAATTTTATATGGGACTTTGCAGTCCTGTGTGTGCGTGTGCACATGCGCATGCGCACACGCACGTGTACCTGTATATGGGACTGTGCAGTCCTGTGTGTGTGTCCGTGCACGTGTACCTATATATGGGACTGTGCAGTCCCGTGTGTGGGTGTGTGTGTGTGTACCTGTATATGGGACTGTGCAGTCGTGTGTGCGTGTGTGTCCGCATGCGCATCCTTGTATATAGGACTGTGCAGTCCTGTGTGTGCGCGTAACTGTATATGGGACTTTGCAGTCCTGTGTGTGTGTGTGTGCGTGCGCACACGCACGTGTACCTGTATATGGGACTGTGCAGTCCTCTATGTGTGTGTGTATGTGTGTGTGTGTCCGCATGTGCGTACCTGTATATGGGACTGTGCAGTCCTGTGTGTGAGCTTGCGTGCGTGTACCTGTATATGGGACTGTGCAGTCCTGTGTGTATTTGTGTGTGAGCTTGCGTGCGTGTACCTGTATATGGGACTGTGCAGTCCTGTGTGTGTTTGTGTGTGAGCTTGCGTGTGTGTACCTGTATATGGAACTGTGCAGTCCCATGTGTGTGTTGGTGCACATAACTGTGTATGGGACTGTGCAGTCCCTTGTGTGTTTGAGCGCATACCTGTGTGTTTGTGTGCACACGCATGCACATGTATATGGGAGTGTACAGACCTGGGTGGGTGTCAGCATGTGCACGTGTGTGCGCCCTTAGAGACGGAGCCTCCCCAGAGGCTTCTTCCCCAATTCCCCCATTCATCTCCCACTCACGTTTTCCCCTTTCGCCTCCTGTCACTCCCTCTCTGAGCAAGTCTTGTCTGTGTAGCCTGACTCCCACCTTAGCTGACACTGTTGATGACTCCTTCCCCTCCTCTAGTACTGGCCTTTCTTCCATTAAACTTGCTGTCATCACACCCCACCCTCCCTCAAAGTGAATGAAGCCTTCACCCCCTTTGTTGTTAGAAAACAACGTCTCTCCATACCTCGCTTTGCTCTTCAAAACCTTCAGAAGTTCTTCTTTTTATCATCCTTTCATTATTATTCTTGGCGTTTCTTGTCAGTTTTCCTTTCATTCGTGTTATTCCTTCCTCCTTTATGCCTATTTCCTTGCTCTTGGTTTGCTTTTTCTTTCTCTGTGCTGAGGATTTCGTAGGCAAGCTCTGTCATGAGGCCCTGCTCTGACACCAAATCGCTAAGGAACAGATTTGCAACGTTCTTTTCTTTTAGCATGCAGAGTAAAATTTTAGAAGCAGCCAGTTTTGGAGCGAGATTTATTTGTTGAGTTGGCATTGATACAAGGCACGTGACTTCCTCCACAATATTTAGGAATTTGCCAAGAAACGGGGATTCACTAATGAAGCTGCTTGGAAGATTTGTAGAAAGCAAGAGGGAACGAATCTCCAGGTGCTGATCAGATACAGTTGTTGGAGTGAATTTGTTTTCTCTTTTGAGTTGGCCTTTTAATGTGATTGCTGTGTCCTTAAATTAAAGTTTGAGGACGTTGCAATACAGTGTTAAGGCAGTCCTCAGTCATCAGAACCCCATTCAATATCTTTGATAAACAGATACAAATTTCCCTCTCACTGTATCAAGATAAAATTTCATGCTTAGAGACCTTGACTGTAATAAACCTACTCAAGTCAACACCGACTAAACATTTCTTAGCAGTTGAGGCTGACTGGTCTGGTTTTCCAGTGTAACTAAGCGCAGTCAGGATTATTTAGTAAATGCTGTTCAATGGAAGAATCACATCTAATAGTTGACATGGTGTTCTGATATTTCGCAAGCACAGCCTGGTCAGCTATTTTCCAAGATGGTGGTGGAGTAGCGCTGCAATGTGTTGAGTCTTTAACCCAGGAGCGGTGCTGGAAAAGCACAGCAGGTCAGGCAGTATCCGAGGAGCAGGAAAATCGATGTTTCATTAGGAAGGGCTTTTGCCCGAAATGTCGATTTTTCTGCAGCTCGGATGCTGCCTGACCTGCTGTGCTTTTCCAGCACCATCTCATCTTGACTCTAATCTCCAGCATCTGCAGTATCCACTTCCACCTCGTCTTCAACCCAGGAGCCCAGAGCTTGTCTGCTCCATCCACATTACTTTTCTTCTTAAGTATTTCCATTTGATGTGGTACCATGCCTTTTATTTTAACAACTTTTGTGGAGGGTGCCTTCTCCCGGTTCAGTGACAAGGTGGCTTCCAACGACCTGGAATGACTCTGTCTCAGCCCCAGCATGTTGGTCTTGTCCAGGAGGGCGTGCTCGCGATCCGGCGTGTCCTTCATGCCCCTTTCTAGAGGTCTTCTTCGGCCTCATCAAGATGGCGGCAGCATAGAAGGCTCCAGCTGGAGCTCCTCTGCCCCACCCGATCTTTCCTCTTTTGCTTTTTTTTCTCTTTTCTGGAGTGTTTTTCTCCCTCCAAACATTTAATGTTAAACTGAGTTGGGTGGGAATAGAGGAAGAGGCTCCTGGACTGGAGGCCATTACAGATGAGTCCCAGACCAGGTCGTTGTGGGAGGAGAGTCCCAGGGGCGGGCAGGAGGCCTTGAGTTTTGAAGCCTGGCATGTTCTGGAGATTGGGTTCGGTGCTGGTGTGGGCCGGGGTGAAATGGACTGTAAATCCAGGATGTTTTTTATTCCTCCGTTGGATTTAGTTTATTATTGTCTCAATCTTGTACCAAATTCTTAGGAATCTGTACCTCGGTATCTTTCACCTAAGATGGGCCATAAGTGGTGACATTGCAAACTGCACTCATTCAAGTTCATGAGTTCCTAAGATATAGGAGCAGAATTAGGCCATTCAGCCCATCGAGTCCGGCCTGCCATTCGATTGGGGCTGATATGCTCCTCACCCCCATTTTCCTGCGTTCTCTCCATATCCCTTCACCCATGACTAATTAAAAATCTGTCTAACTCCTCCTCAAATTTACTCACTGTCCCAGTATCCACCGCACTTTGGGGAAGTGAATTCCACACATTCATAACTCTTTGGGCAAAGTAGTTTCTCCTCAACTCTGTTTGAAATTTGCTGCCCTTTCCCCTAACACTGTGATCTCTCGTCCCATAATGCCCCACAATAGGAAGCATTTACTCCACATCTATTTTATCCACATCTTTTATCATCTCAAATACCTCAATTTGATCTCCCCTCATTCTTCGAAATTCCAGAGAGTATAGACCCTAAACTGTTCAATCTCATCATAGGAGAAACCTGTGTGTTTCTCTGGGATCAATCTGGTGAACCTCCTTTGAACTGCCTGTAATCTCACTACACCTTTCCTCAAATAAGGGGATCAAAACTGTGCACAATACTCGAGGTGCAGTCTCACCAATACCTTGTACAGTTGTAACAATACTTCCTTACCTTGATGTTCTATTCCTTTCACTATAAAAGCCACCATTCTATTCCCTTCCTTTCTTATCTGCTGTACCTGCACACTAGTTTTCTGTGACTCATGAACGAGTCCACCTAGATCCATCTGCACCGGTGCACCTCGAAGTCTTTGCCCATTTAGATAATAGGTCGCCGCCCCATTTTTCTGACCAAAATGTATGACCTCACACTTACCCACGTTAAACTCCATCTGCCACATACTGGCCCACTCTCCTAATCAAGCTACATCCAGTTGTAAGGTCCTTGTTTCCTCATTGCAATTTACCGTCCTGCCTATTTTTGTGTTATCCGCAAATCTGGCTGTAGGGCTTTCTATCCCTGTATCCAAGTCGTTAATGTAGATTGTAAATAGTTGGGCCCAAGGACTGAACCCTGTGACACCCCACTAGTTACACCTTGCCGTCGCAGACAAAAAAACCCATTTATCCCGACTCTGTCTTCTGTCCATCAGCCGGTCGTCTGTCTAAGCTATAAATTACCCTAATCCAATACGATCCAACCTATTAAACACCTTCTGGAAGTCCAGATATATTACTTCTACAGGGTCCCCATTATCCACTTTGCTTGTTACTTCTTCAAAAAACTCAAGCAAATTAGTCAAACGTGACTTGCCCTCCATAAAACCATGCTGACTTTGGATGGCATTTTGACATTCCAAGTGTCCTGATATTGCTTCCTTGATAATTGATTCTAACACTTTCCCGTCAACAGATGTTAAACTAACTCACCTGTAGTTTCACAAATATTGCCTTCCTCCTTTTTTGAATAAGGGCATTACATTAGCATTTTTCCAATCCACTGGAACTTTTCTCTTGTATTTTGGAATATTGTAACCAATGGATCTACTATCTCCAATGATACTTCCTTTATACCCTCGGATCTTGGCTATCAGGTCTGGTGGCCTGTCTGCCTTTAATCCTAATAGTTTGCTGAGTACCTTTTTCCCCCTCAATGTTGATTGTTCTAAGTTGTACCCTTGCTATTGCCTCTAATTTGCCCGTTGCAATAGGAATGATAGTATTGCCCTTGACTGTGAAAACTGAGTATTGATTCAGCATCTCTGCCATTTCAGTGATCCCCACTATTAGCTCTCCGGTTTCATCTTCCAACATTCACTTTAGCTACTCTCTCCCCTTTTACATAAGCTTTTAAACATACAAGATAGGAGCAAGGGTAGGCCATTCAGGCCTTCGGGCCTGCTCTGCCATTCATCACCATCATGGCTAATCGTCCAACTCAATAGCCCAGTCCTGCTTTCTCCCCATAACCTTTGATCCCATTTGCCCCAAGTGCTATCTTTAGCCGCCTCTTAAATACATGTAATATTTTGGCATCAGCTACTTCCTGTGGTAATGAACTCCACAGGCTCACCACTCTCTGGGTGAAGAAATGTCTCCTCATCTCTGTCCTAAATGATCCACCCTGAATCCTCAGACTGTGACCCCTGGTTCTGGACGCACTCACCATCAGGAACATCCTCCCTGCACCTACCCTATCTAGTCCTGTTAGGATTTTATATGTCTCTGAGATCCCCCCCACCTCACTTATCTAAACTCCAGTGAAAACAATCCTAACTTCATCAATCTCCTCATTCGTCACTCCCACCGTCCCCAGAATCAGCCTGGGTAAACCCTTGCTGTACTCCCTTGAGAGCAAGAGCATCCTTCCTCAGAAAAGGAGACCGAAACTGCTCACCATTTCTGAAATTTTGTGCTAGTTTTCTTTCGTAATTGACCTTACTCTCTTAATTTTTTTTTTTAGTATCCCTTTGTTTATGTTGGAAAGTTTCCCAACCCCTTGCCACTGGCCTTTGCAATATGGCGTACCTTAGTTTTTGACTTCATATTGTCCTTGACCTCCTCGTTTAGCCATGGGTGTTTTTTTAACTCCCTCTTAGCATCATTATTCCTCTCTGGGATATAGTTTAGTTGTGAGGAATTGAATAGCTCCTTAAACGGGCGGCACGGTGGCACAGTGGTTAGCACTGCTGCCTCACAGCGCTAGAGACCCGGGTTCAATTCCCGCCTCAGGCGACTGACTGTGTGGAGTTTGCACATTCTCCCCGTGTCTGCGTGGGTTTCCTCCGGGTGCTCCAGTTTCCTCCCACAGTCCAAAGATGTGCAGGGTCAGGTGAATTGGCCATGCTAAATTGCCCGTAGTGTTAGGTAAGGGGTAAATGTAGGGGTATGGGTGGGTTGCGCTTCGGCGGGGCGGTGTGGACTTGTTGGGCCGAAGGGCCTGTTTCCACACTGTAAGTAATCTAATCTAATCTAATCTTAAACAATTGCCACTGCTCATCCGCTGTCTTACATTTTCACCTTTCTGCCCAATCTACTCAGGCAGGCAAAAGTGAGGACTGCAGATCCTGGAGATCAGAGTCGAGGTTAGATTGGTTCTGGAAAAGCACAGCAGGACAGGCAGCATCCGAGGAGCAGGAAAATCGACGTTTTAAGCAAAAGCCCTTCGTCCTGATGAAGGGGTTTTTGCCCGAAACGTCGATTTTCCTGCCAATCGACTCAGATACACACACGAGTGCATGTGACAATAAAGTTAATTCAGGATGTAGGTTTGCTCGCTGAGCTGTAGGTTTGATATCCAGACGTTTCATTATCTGGATAGGTAACATCATCAGTGGCGACCTCCAAGTGAAGCGAAGCTGTTGTCTCCTGCTTTCTGTTTCTATAAATAGAAAGCAGGAGACAACAGCTTCGCTTCACCTGGAGGTCGCCACTGATGATGTTACCTAGCCAGGTAATGAAACGTCTGGATATCAAACCTACAGCTCAGCGAGCAAACCTACACCCTAAATCTCAACCTGAGCTACAAACCTTGCAAAATTAATTCAATTCCATTCAGCTGATGGCTATTACAACAACCTGACGTAAGGGCCTGGTGTGGAAGTTTTGTCCCTTGGTGGCGAGCTGGTCTCGGCCTGGTTTTTCAGAGTACCCAGGAGCCATTGATTGAACTGTGATAAACTTTTACATTTCTCCTCTTCTTTATGATTTCTGTCATTAATTTAGATGCCGTGGTATGGCAAACTTATAAAACTTTTCACTGTATTTTTCTTTTGTAAGATGGCATACGGCAGTAAATTGCTGTTCTAATTCTACTCGTACTCTGCCCACTGCAAACAGTCAATGGGAGGTGTATGTATGATGTGGCAATTCGCCAGTCTTTGCGGTATATGGCAGTCTGACATATCTCTCTGACTGGCAGACTATACACTAAGTCGGCCTTGCCACAAAACTGAAACTGGACTTAGCCAACCCTTGCTGCATCTCAATGGCAAAGCCCTGACCAAACAGAGTTAACCTGCCTACCTGGAATACAGTTTTGAGGTGCTTAGATCGTGCCATTTTGAGACAGATCAGAGAAAGTCCACCGGCTATGGAGGGAACTTCCTTTTGAGGGGAGGTAGTGTAGCTTGGGGCCTGTACTCATCGGAGTTCAGATGAATGAGAGGTGACCTCATTGAAGCAGGGAAGATTCTTTGGGAACTTGACAGGGGGAGATGTAGGAAGGCTACTTCCCCTTGTGGGAGAGTCTGGGACTGAGAGTTTAATTTTAGCGTAAAGAGTTGCACATTTTAGACCATGGCGTAAAGGAATTTCTTTTCCTCTAATTTGTGCAATTCTTGACCACAGAGGGCAGTCGGGTAAGTATATTTGAGGCCGAGGTGGGCAAGTTTTTAATCAAAAAGGGAATGGAGGCTTATGGGCAAAGTGGAGGTGAGTTGAGATAAGCCATGATCATGTTGAATGGCAAAGCAGAGACCAATGGATTGAATGGTCGACTTCTGCTATATTCTAGAATCCCTACAGTGTGGAAACAGGCCCTTTGGCCCAACCAGTCCACACCAACCCTCCGAAGAGTAACCCACCCAGACCCATTTCCTTCTGACTAATGCACCTAACACTATGGGCAATTTAGCATGGTCAATTCACCTGACCTGCACATCTTTGGATTGTGGGAGAAAACCGGAGCACCCGGAGGAAACCCACACAGACACTGGGAGAATGTGCAGACTCCACACAGGTAGTCACCCGAGGCTGGAATCGAACCTGCTAACCACTGATCCACCGTGCCGCCACTTCTGTTTTGGAGAAACATAGGAAATGGATGCAAGAGGAGGCCATTTGGCCTTTTTGAGCCCACACCACTATTTAATATGATCATGGCTGATCGTGTAATCTCAGGATCCCACTCACGCATTCTCTCCATGACCCATCGTCACTTCAGCCACAAGGGCTGCGCCCAACTCCCTATCTAAAGGACTGGCCCCAACGGCTTCCCGTGGAAGAGAATTCCACAGGTTCACAACTCCCTGAGTGAATAAATACTTCCACCTCTCCATCCTGAATGGCTTTCCCCTCATTCTCGGGCTGAGCTGTTACAGGAAAGGATTGGTAGGGTGAAGGTTTGCAGGTCAAAATGAAATAGGTTTAAAAGTAAATCTATGAGCCTGCAAGCTGGTGTAGCATTGCGAAACCGATATTTTCAGATTTATAGAACATTACAGTGCAGTACAGGCCCTTCGGCCCTCGATGTTGCGCCGCCCTGTCATACTAATCTGAAGCCCATCTAACCTACCCTATTCCATGTACATTCATTTGCCTGTCCAATGATGACTTAAATGCACTTAATCGTGGCGAATCTACTACCAATGCAGGCAAAGCATTCCATACCCTTACTA
>NC_057749.1:23848315-23850597 GCF_004010195.1 Chiloscyllium plagiosum
GATTACTCTGTCCAAAGTGTATCACCTCACACTTGTCCATATTAAACTCCATTTGCCACCTCTCAGCCCAGCTCTGCATCCTATTTATGTCTCTCTGCAACCTACTAAATCCTTCGTCACTATCCACAACTCCACCGACCTTAGTGTCGTCCGCAAATTTACTAACCCACCCTTCTAAGCCCTCATCCAGGTCATTTATAAAAATGACGAACAGCAGTGGACCCAACACTGACCCTTGCGGCACGCTGCTAGTAACTGGACACCAAGATGAACATGTTCCATCAACTACAACCCTCTGTTTTCTTTCAGCAAGCCAATTACTGATCCAAACTGCTATGTCTCCCACAATCCCATTCCTCCGCATTTTGTATAATAGCCTACTGTGGGGCACCTTATTGAACCTTTAGACCTAGCATCGGGTAGATAGAGTAGAGTTGCTTTTTATTTGTCATGTCTTCCGTATACAACAGATATAACAAAAACAAGACAGCATTCCTCCAGTACTACATGGACAGCGCAGACTATGAAGTCATACACAGGGCAGCATAAAGTACATAAGAAGTGCAAAACTCGCAAGTTACAGTGTTATGGAAGCATGATAAACAATAGACATTTTTACTAGCAACAATTCAAAGTCGTGCAAAGAATTTCAGATGGGAAACAGTCCGATCATAGTGTGTTAACGAGCCTGATGGCTTGGGGGAAGAAACTGTTGCACAGTCTGGCCGTGAGAGACTGAATGGAGAGACTGGATAGTGAAGAAGGCGTATGGTATGCCTTCCTTTATAGGTCAGAGCATTGAGTTCAGGAGTCGAGAGTTCATGTTGTGGCTGTATAGGATATTGGCTAGGCCATGTTTGGAATATTGCATGCAATTCTGGTCTCCTTCTTATTGGAAGAATATTGTGAAACTTTTGAAAGGGTTCAGAAAAGATTTCCAAGGATGTTGCCAGGGTTGGAGGGTTTCAGCTATGGGGAGAGGCTGAATAGGCTGGGGCTATTTTCCCTGGAGCATCAGAGGGGTGACCTTTATAGAGGTTTATAAATTCATGTGGGGCATGGAGAGGGTAAACAGACAAGGTCTTTTCTCTGGGGTGGGGGAAGTCCAGAACTAGAGGGCATATGTTTAAGGTGAGATGGGAAAAATTTTAAAGGGACAACATTTTCACACAGGGGTGGTACGTGTATGGAATGAGCTGCCAGAGGAAGTGGTGGAGTCTGAGGCAATTACAGCATTTAAAAGGCATCTAGATGGTTATCTGAATAGGAACGGTTTAGAGAGGTTTGGGCTAAGTGTTGGCAAATGGGGCTAGATGAGGTTAGGATATCTGGTCAGCATGGATAAGTTGGACCGAAGGGTCTGTTTCCTTTCTGTACAACTCTACGACTCTGTCAGGTACAGGCTGGAGCCATCCGGATTCAAAGTGCTGCAGCAACCAAGGGGTAAAATCTCTCGAGCCCTTCTCTCGCACACATTGAACCACTTTGACTGCAGTCCAGTGTGACCTCCCGCAGCCTATAGCAGGGCTGGCTGACTGTGAAGACATCTGAATGCCGAGAACTTTAATACCATCTGATTGACAGTGAACCAAATCGTTTATAAACTGACCCAAGTTGCCTAACCTCGTGATTGATTGTAACAAGAGCATAGCATTGTTCCCAACCAACTCCAAGGATCAAGGAGTTAGCGTTTCATGTGACCAGCTCATCACTATGGTAACGTCAGAGTATTTTCACCTATCAAATTTTAGAAGGCCAGGAATACATAGATTAGTGTGATTAACAACCAAGTCTGAATTCTTGTTACACCCTTTCAGTGTGCATAAGTGTTTACATCGTTATGATTCAATTAAATGGCTAGCACTGCCCTGATGGAGGAGATGGCATTGAGAAAAAAGAAGGTAATAATAATAATAATGATAATAATAATCAGATGGACCTGCAGTGTTTGGGGTGTGTAAAGTTGAAGGTGAGGACACTCACGAAGGGAGAGAGGGCAGACCTTGATGAATGCAGAGAGACTGGAGGAGGTTCTAGAGATAAGAAGGGATGTACAGGTTGGAGGAAGTGACAAAAGGTAGGGAGGGGGCATAGGGAAATAGAGGTGATTGCACAGATATGGAAGGGCGTAGGGGAATGGAGGAGGTGACCGAAATAGAGATGTCGGGAACTGGAGGAGATGACAGAGATAGGGAGGGGCGTAGGGGATTGGAGGAGGTGACCGCGATAGGGAGGGGATTAGGGGAGTGGAGGAGGTGACCGAGATAGGGAGGGGATTAGGG
>NC_057749.1:23851344-23856523 GCF_004010195.1 Chiloscyllium plagiosum
ATAGGGAGGATTGTAGGGGAATGGAGGAGGTGACAGAGAAAGGGAGGGGCATAGGGGAATGGAGGAGGTGACAGAGATAGGAATGGGTGTAGGGGCTGGAGAAGGTGACCCAGGTAGGGAGGGTGCCATTGAATGGAGGAGGTGACAGAAAAGGAGGGGCGTAGGAGCTGGATGAAGTGACAGAGGGAGGGAGGTAGTTATTTGAGTTGGAGTCTTGGAGCTAAGTAATGAAAGCCTTGAATTTGGAGAGTGTGTACCAAATACTGGGGCTTGACTTTCCTCCAATTAGCTCAATGTAATTCCAAATCGTTCCATCAAACCATTTGCAGAAATCGGGAATTTTAATCTCAAAGCTTCCCCTAAACTATTTACGTTCATATTCTCTCTTACCTTTCAAATAAACCCTTTTCATTTGGATCAGATCCCTCTCCAGGATTGACACGGTGAGATTCTGTCAAATGGTGCTCCCTCATATCAGAGGAATGTTTTATCATATTGACAAATTCTGTATGTAGTGTATGAATGACTAGTGGATATTGATTAAACCATTAAATGATGCTGTATAATTGGTCATTTTCAATTTTATTTTTAAATGTGGTTGCTTGGAGTGGACTTGATGCTTATTAAAAATCTACTTCATAGAATCCCCACGTTGCAGAAAGAGGCCATTCGGCCCATCAAGTCTGCACTGCTTCTCCGAAGAGAATCCCACCCAGACCCAGGCCCCCTGTAATCCCTCGTTTCCCATGGCTAGCCCACCTATTCTGCTCATCCCTGAACACTATGGACAATTTCTTCCCACATCTTAGGAGGAAACTGGAGTACCCGGTGGAAACCCACGCAGACACAGGGAGAATGTGCAAACTCCACACATATAGTTGCCCGAGGCTGGGATTGAACCCAGGTCCCTAGTGCTGTGAGGCAGCGGTGCTGCTTTTCACCAATAAACTCATTTTCTGGTGATTAACTGATGTGTGTTTGTGGGAACTTGCTGTGTGTAAATTTGCTGCTGAGTTTCCTGGTGTAACAAGTAGCTACACTTCAAATAAAGTAATTTGAGGTGGCTTGAGTCTTTTGTAAAGGGCTATTACAGATACACGTTCTTGCTACATCATTCACTGGGGGCTTATTGTTGTATTTGTAACTCCTGGCATGCTAGCTCTTGATTTCAGGCCATTTTACAGGAGTAATTCATTCTTTCTTGGCCCTCCATGGGGAGTCACTAATGTTTTGGGCTATGGTCCACATGAACTGAGTTGAGGATTCATGTCAGGAATGGATTTCCGGTGGAGTTGTGTGGGAACATTTGTTTGGGGCTTGCAACTTTATGCAAGTTGTTGGAGGGAATCCTGAGAGACAGGATTTCACAAGTATTTGGAAAGGCAAGGACTGATCAAGAATAGTCTGTATGGCTTTGTGTGGGGGAAATCATGTCTCATAAATTTGATCAAGTTTTTGAAGATGTAAGGAAGAGGATTGATGAGGGCAGAGTGTTGGATGTAATCTATATGGCCTTTAGCAAGGCGTTTGAAAATGTTCCTCATGATAGGTTCGTTAGCCAAGGTTAGATCTCATGGAATACAGGGAGAACTAGCCGTTTGGATACAGAATTATCTTGAAGGTCGAAGACAGAGGGTGGTGATGGAGGGTTGCTTTTCAAACTGGAGGCCTCTGACCAGTGGAGTGCCACAAAGTTGGTGCTGGGTTCACTGCTTTTCGTCATTTATATAAATGATTTGATGTGTATGTAGGAGGTAGGAGGTATAGTTAGTAAGTTTGCAGCTAACACCAAAATTTGAGTAATGTTAGTGAAAAAAGTTAGCTTAGAGTATAACAGGACCTTGATCAGATGGGCCAATGGGCTGAGGAGTGGCAGATGGAGTTTAATTTAGGTAAATGTGAGGTGCTGCATTTTGGTAAAGTAATTTAGGGCATGACTAATACACTTAATGCTAAAGTCCCAGGGAGTGTTGCTGAACAAAGAGACCTTTGAGTGCAGGTTCGTAGCTCCTTGAAAGTGGAGTCACAGGTAGATAGGATAGTGAAGAAGGTGTTTGGTATGCTTTCCTTTATTGGTCAGTGATTGAGTACAGGAGTTGGGAGGTCATGTTGCGGCTGTACAGGACATTGGTTAGGCCACTTTTGGAATATTGAGAGCAATTCTGGTCTCCTTCCTATAGGAAGGATGTTTTGAAACTTGAAAGGGTTCAGAAAGATTTACAAAGATGTTGCCAGAGTTGGAGGGTTTGAGCTATAGGGAGAGGCTGAATAGGCTGGGGCTGTTTTCCCTGGTGTGTTGAAGGCTGAGGGGTGACCTTATAGAGGTGTATAAAATCATGAGGGGCATGGATAGGGTAAACAGTCAAGGTCTTTCTTGCTGGGATGGTGGAGTCCAAAACTAGAGGGCATAGGTTTAGGGCGAGAGGGGAAAGATATAAAAGAGACCTAAGGGGCAACTTTTTCACATAGAGGGTGGTGCATGTATGGAATGAGCGGCCAGAGGAAGTGGTGGAGGCTGGTACAATGACAACATTTAAAAGGCATAGGGATGGGCATTTGAATAGGAAGGGTTTGGAGGGATGTGGGCCAAATGCTGGCAAACAGGACGAGATTAATTTACGATATGTGGTTGGTGTGGTCGGGTTGCATTGATGCTGAAGTGGAGCTGAAGGATGTTGAAATTCGTGGTTAGCTTTGAGTGTTGGTTTTAAGAGTGATTTGAGTATTTATTGTTTAAGGATGGTTGCAATGGGAATCAATATTTACGGAAGCGTTGAGGTGAAGAGACCATAAATATTGGTGTTGCCTTGTTGAATGATGTGGTTAGAGGTCTGACATGGATGCTATGTAAGCAGGTGAGATATCCGCGTAATAAATTCATGATCACTCAGTTCAATGCAGTCGGAATGTAGAGCAATGTAAATATTGAACTTTGAATGCCTGCTTCATGTTGAAGTCTGACCAAATAAAGCTCTGATTCTAAATCTCAAACTATAATGTATGTCTGTACCCCTCTTGTTCAGAGCTGGTGAAATCCACTCAACTGTTTCAACTTCAAGAATAGCAATGATGGCTGTCTGGAACTTTGAGTTAAATGGAGTTCAGAAATTTTCCTCAATGCACAGGCATGTAGGCGACATGGTGCAGTGTTCTGTTCCAGGACTGATCATGTCATGAATTTGAGTTCAGCAGGCTGGATGGATTAGCCATGGTAAAGGCAGGTTGCAGAGATAGGGTGGGGATGGAGCTGGGTCTGGGTGGGATGGTCTTCAGAGGGTATGAGAAGGCTTGATGGGCTGATTGGCCTCTTTGTGCCCTGTAGAGATTCTAACGAAGCAGTGTTTTTAATAAGCGTCAAGCCTAACACGCATGGCCACATTTTAAGCATTTGTATTTGGAGTGGAAAAAGCTGGTAGGCTCTTGCTGTGGTACTGTCCCTATCTCTGGACTGTAAGGGTAAGATTCAAATCCTACTTTCCACAGAGCTGTGTCATAAACTTGTCCAATTCCAAGTTGATTTAAAAATAACTCAATCATGGCTACCTTCATTGATTTTTGATGAAAATCCCATAGGGTTCAGTGATGCAACAATAAATTCTAATTCTAATATCTTTTTAAAAGAGCAGAATAAATCTTGTGCAAGCCAAAATGGATCTAAAGCTTCTGGATTGTTCTGAAAACCCATTCTCTTCAGGGAAGGAAATCTGCTGTCCTTAGGCTGTTTGGCCTATATGTGACTCCAGTCCTACACCAATTTTATTGAGCGAGCTGAGGGGAGAGTGACATTGAGGTCGCATTTGATCAAATATGGTATCAAGGGGCAGTTACAAAATGGGAGTCACATGGGCAGGAGGTGGGTTGTGGACAGGTGGTGTGTGAGGGACTCCCCGTTGATTGGAGCCATTGGCTAACACAAAGGAAGATGGGTATGGTTGTTGGAACCCAATCCAAACTGGTCTCAGGACATCTCTGAAGGACCTGGACTCTGTCCATAAAATTGTATTGTTAGAGTGACAACCAGTAACAATCTCTTCTACCATTTCTCTGTCACCTTTGCATTTGAGCCCATCAACCTTGACCTTGCAAACATCGCTTGGTGGATCAACAGAGTACTAAAAAAAAACTTATAACAGCAGCAAAGGGAGACATATTTATGTAGCACCTTTCATGACTCAGGAAATTGGTAGCCAATGAAACATTGTCACTGTTATATGTAGGTAATGGACGTTGGAACCCACCACCCCTGACCTTGGGACTGAGAGATGGGAGCAAAGCCTTAATCTCTGATCTCTTCACTCCCCTCACCCCTCACAGTTGACATTACTCTTCTGATCCTAACTCCCAATCCCAACATCCTTGATGTGTCCTTCTGATCAAAGGGCCGAATGGCCCACTCCTGTCTGAAAGCCTTTAGAGCACATTTTGCAAAGTAACAAGCAGAGGCTCACCAACTGGACTTGGGTGAAGGTGTGGAGGCTGAGAGTTGAATGACCAGTAAATGTTTTTTTTTTTAACCATTGCTCTCTGGCCGTATAACCCTCATCCCTTCAGGCTAATCCAGAATGCGAGCAGAGATCCTACAGTCCCACTTCATAAAGGGTGAATTGGCAGAATTTGAGATTATCAGAAGCTGTGGAAGGAGCACCGCACGGGATGGTTACAATGTGGAATTCCATGAAGTAAATTGTGGATGAGTCAGAACCACTAAATTATTTTCCAAGGAATTTAGATAGTTTCTGAAGGAAGGGCCAGCTGATGAGAGGAACCCAGAGAATTAAAATAGACTGAAGAGAGCTTCGGAATATAAAGGGAATTAGGAAGAGATTGGAATTAGACTGGGCACATTACTAATAGCATTGGATGAATGAGGGGTGACTGTAGTTTAACAGGGTGGGGTATTGAACAGTGCAGTGAGTGAAAGGGAATGTGGAGTTATACAGGTTAGCGTATTGAAGGGTGTGGTGAGTGAGGGGGAGGATGGGATTTGGCAGGGTGAAATATTGAAGGGTGTGATGGTGAGAGTGGGATATTGAAGGGGTTGGTGAGTGAGGGAGAGGATAGAGTATTGTCATTCCAACCATACAATTGAATGGACACAGTTCAGGTCCTTCAGTGGTGTCCTAAGTGAGTGAGGAAGAGGGTAGGGTATTGAAGGGTGTGGCTAGTGAAGGAGAGAGTG
>NC_057749.1:23856628-23893437 GCF_004010195.1 Chiloscyllium plagiosum
TATTGAAGTGTGCGCAGAGGGAGTGGGCGGGTGGGGTATTGAAGGGTGTGGCGAGGGTGGGAGAGGGTGTGGAATTGGGGGGTGTGGCAAGAGAGGGAGAGGGTGGGCTCATGAAGGGTGTGGCCAAGGAGGGAGAGGGTGGGGTATTGAAGGGTGTGGCCAGTGAGGGTCAGGGTGGGGTATTGAAGGATGCAGTGAGGGAGGGAAGGGTGCGATAATGAAGGGTGTGGTGAGTGAGTGTAGAGACTGTGATGTTGAACAGCCTCCAGAATGAAGCCTGGATGTTTTGCATAACTCCTGTAATAATTCCAGGCCTTGCTCACCATCAGGGATGCATTACGAAAAGATTTTAGTTGAGGAAAATATCTTGAAATTGAGGATCAAAAGGGATCAGAGAGCACAGCAATTGTGGTAAAATACTGTACTTCAGTTACCCCACCCATCTCAGCACGAGCGAGGGAGCTTGAAGACTGTTGGTCAGAGTTGAGTCTCAAAAGTGTTGCCAGATAAGGTGCTTTTCACAGCTCAGGCATAGTTCCAATTTCATTCATCACCAGCCAATGAAATCCTGATGGATCTGGGAGTTACCACAAGCTTCTCTCAAAGTGGGGAAGAGAACTGATGAAAGAGTGTGACTCAGGTTTTCTGCTTGGGAGCAGCAGGCCATCTCCGGTTTGATGCTGCTGGTGTGTAATCGTTAGGAGAATATGAGTCAGCCAACGGTAGACTGTGTGATCCAGTTTGTACAGTGCTGGCCCAACGCATGTTCACCACCGGACCTGCTCAGTCTAGGAAAGAGCCCTTTGTTAAACCATTGCTCCTCACAGACCTCGGGATGGAATTTTCCCCTCCTTGGGAGTGGTTGTCAGGGAAAATAATTGGGTGACGAGGCCCTGGAAGGAAACTTGCAAATAAATTATTTTCCTAGGCAGTGCTTAGGATGAAGACGATGTGGCTCATCGTAAGTCTTTGAAAAAACTCAATAGCTCTGCCCTCCTTTGTAAATCTTTCCCCATTCAACTGTTTCCCAACACAGTGTTGAAAATGTTTCATTTTAATTCATTCTGTGTTTATTGCCCTCCCATCCCGAACTATTTTTGAGAATACATAGAAGAATACAGCGCAGTACAGGCCCTTTGGCCCTCGATGTTGCGCCGATCCAAGCCCACCTAACCTACACTAGCCCACTATCCTCCATATGCCTATCCAATGCCTGCTTAAATGCCCATAAAGAGGGAGAGTCCACCACTGCTACTGGCAGGGCATTCCATGAACTCACGACTCTCTGAGTAAAGAATCTACCCCTAACATCTGTCCTATACCTACCACCCCTTAATTTAAAGCTATGCCCCCTCGTAATAGCTGACTCCATACGTGGAAAAAGGTTCTCACGGTCAACCCTATCTAAACCCCTAATCATCTTGTACACCTCTATCAAGTCACCCCTAAGTGAGGAAACAGTTGTTGCTTGAAACTCCCACTGTCCTTGGGATGTGGAGACAGCAATGCTGTCCAGAAGGGAATTTCAGGATCTTAAAGCAGTGATATCGTACCAGGTTAAGATGGTGGTGTTCCCATGTATTCTTGGAAGGTTCTGACCAAGAGGCCATGAGTTTCTACAGATAGAGTCATACAGCACGGAAACAGACCCTTTGGCTCAACCAGTCTGTGCTGACCATAATCCCAAACTCAACTAGTCCCACCTGCCTGCGCTTGACCCATATCCCTCCAAACCTTTCCTGTTCATGGACTTATCCAAATTTCTTTTAAATGTTGTAACTGCACCTGCACCCATCACTTCCTCTGGCAATTCATTCCATAGTACTGTCTCAGTGGTCATAATCATTCCAATTGTTTTAAAATCCCATCTGGTTCATTAATTTCCTTTGTGGAATGGAATCTGCCATCCTTGCGTGCCTCTCCTCCAACCTAGTTTACTGCCTCAGGTGTTCCCAATGTGGTCTTCTATGTATTCAGGAGACCGAACGTAAATTTAAGGAACAGTTTGCCGAGCATCTCAGCCGGGCCTGCAGGGACTGACCGGACCTCCCAGTCACCACCCATTTCAGTTCACCCAATCACTCCCTTTCGGACATGACCATCCTTGGCCCCCTTCATTGTCAAAACAAACCACACCTCATCTTCCGCCTGGGCAGCCTACAGCCCAGAGGACTCAACATTGAGGTCTCCAATTTCAAATATCCTCCCTTTCCATCCCCCAACTCCATTCCCTGCCCCTCCCCCACACTTCCACCCCTCCCAGCCACCAACTGGATCCATTCCTCCCATTGATCAACCAAGCCGTATCCTCTACCTGTCTTCACCCATCCCTGCAGTGGCTCAGTGGTTTGCACTGCTGCCTCACAGCACCAGGGTCCAAGGTTCGATTCCAGCCTTGGGCAACTGTCTGTGTGTGGAGTTTGCACATTCTCTGCGTGGGTTTCTTCCTGGTGCTCCGGTTTCTTCCCACAGTCCAAAGATGTGCAGGTTAGGTGAATTGGCCATGCTAAATTGCCCGTATTGTTAGGTGCATCAGTCAGTGGGAAATGGGTCTGGGTGGGTTACTCTTCGGAAGGTCAGTGTGGACTGGTTGGGCAGTGTTTCCACACTGTAGCGAAACTAATCTAAACTAATCTAATCTAATAAAAGCAAATTACTGCGGATGCTGGAATCTGAAACCAAAGGAGAAAATGCTGGAAAATCTCAGCAGGTCTGGCAGCATCTGTAAGGAGAGAAAAGAGCTGACGTTTCGACAAAGGGTCAGTTAGACTCGAAACATCAGCTCTTTTCTCTCCTTACAGATGCTGCCAGACCTGCTGAAATTTTCCAGCATTTTCTCTTTTGGTAATCTAATCTAATCCCCACTTCACCACTCTGCCCCTGCCACTCCATCTATCTGCAGCTACCCCCACACCCACACCCACTCCCAGCCCTAGAGGAGGGTTACACTTGAAACGTTGACTTCTCCATCTCCTGATGCTGCCTGGCTTGCTTATAGCTAACAGATACTGCCTCAGACAGAAGGCTTTCAAGTTAAAAAAAACGCTTGTACAATGAAAGGGGAGTGGCCCCTTCTCCCACTTCGGCTTTTCTCTGGTTTGGTTTGGTTTCTAGCAGTAGTGTGGAAAAAGCTGCGGGACCCAAAGAAGCGGGTCCATGCTGAATCGCTTTGACATTTGTCCTGGAAGACCCTGGGTTTGATTTTAACTTTTGCGTCAGAGGGATTGTTGCAAGTATTGGGAACTGCATCATTAAGTTGAGATAATCTGTTGGGCCTTCAGGTAGGTTCAGTTATTCTGTATTCTTTTTCACGTTTCTCTTGGTACTCTTGTAAATAAATTCAGTTTTGTCTAAAATTGAGTGGTCTAATCAGCTGGATCTGGGGTGGCTCAGTGGCTCAGCACTGCTGCCTCACAGCACCAGGGTCCCAGGTTCGATTCCAGCCTCCGGCAACTGTGTGGAGTTTGCATGTTCTCCCTGTGTCTGGTGGGTTTCCTCCCACAGTCCAAAGATGTGCAGTCAGGTGAATTGGCCATGCTAAATGGCCCATAGTGTTAGGTGCATTAGTCAGAGGGAGATGGGTCTGAATGGGTTACTTTTCGGAGGGTCAGTGTGGACTTGTTGGGCCAAAGGGCTTGTTTCCACACTGTAGGGAATCTAATCTAATTGAATATCCTTTACCTGCTTCTAGGAAAGTTAGGGTCTGGTCCACTTTCTTGAAATGTTTTGAGGGGGTCTGGCCTGGTCCATAAAATCCTGAAGGGTCTGTTTCCATGCTGTACTGCTTACTCTATGACTCAAATATTGAGTTCACTAACTGATCTGAGCACTGTGTAAACTTGAGCAATGTTCCCTCTCATTGTCTCCATCGGTGTGTGGAATGTGGTTTGTTACATGATCAAATATTAAGCTACTGTACAGCCAATGACCACCAGGCAGAGTGATGTATATATTTGTAAACATCTTCCTAGTTTTGGAAAAAGATTGTTGACGTGTTCACAAGCTAAATTAGTACATTTGCTGAATTTGGTTTGAAAATGTCAGAAGTCTCTCAACGCCAGGTTATAGTCCAACAGGTTTATTTAAAAACCCTTTTTTAAGTGATTTCAAGTCAACCTGTTGGACTATAATCTGGTGTCGTGTGACTGCTGACTTTGTCCCCCCAGTCGAACACCAACACCTCCACATCTTTGACTGTGTTGGTATTTGAATTCATGAGCTTGAGGTTTTAGATTCGGTGCATAACCATCAGACTGCTGCCCATGAGAGAAGGATTTGTTTTTAATTTGTAGCTTGTACTTTAGTCACTTGACTGAGGATCGGTTGAATTGGTGGCACTCGCTCAAGAGAAGACAAGAATCTTTTGTTGGAATTTAATAAGCACAAAATAAGAAGGGTTGAGGCGGCTTCCCTTTTGAACTGGACAAAAGTGTGAAAAGGTAAGTTGCATTTTCTCAGCTGATTCAGTGTTTGCTTTATTCAAAACTTCTGTGAATCGAAAGGAAGATAGAACAACTGAGCTCTCTTCACAGTGGCAACCATTCACAGGCAGAGGTCACATCTTTCTGGATTTGGAGAGAGTTTGGCTTTTGTGGAGTGGAGGGGGAAGATCAGAGAGACGCCGTGTCCCTGTGAATGAATCCACGATTGTTCTTCAGTCTGGTAGATGGGGAAGGTCATAATAATTTTTGGGGAAGTGGTCACTTTTGTATTACCTGCCTTTTGTTTTTGAAAGGTTAGAAATCCATGAATTACGTGTTAATAAACCAGTTCACTCCTTTGAACGCAAAGAAATGAATTGGGGATAGGCACTGTGGAAAGTTTACATAGTTAAATGTCACACGAGAGATGAGCCTTTCCATTATTATTTGGTAATTTGCACCAGATCCTGGGGAATGGGAAGAGAGTCAGGAAATGCAATGCCAACAACTCATCCGGATCTCTCAGAATTACCAAATTTGTTATAACTTTAAGGTCTGGAATTTGGAACTTGGAAGGAAAAGGCACTGTTCACAATTGGGAGGATGAAACTTCAGTTATTCATCCAGTCTCCATCTCCCCAGGGTGAAATGTGGACAGTGCCTTTCTGTTTGTAACCTGGTGACTGTTTTCAGAGTCAATCTTATTTTAATAACTCTGAGGAGCAGGAGAATCGACGCTTCAGGCATAAGCACTCTATCAGGACTTCCTGATGAAGAGCTTATGCCCGAAACGTCGACTCTCCTGCCCCTCGGATGCTGCCTGACCTGCTGTGCTTTTCCAGCACCACACTCTCGACTCTGATCTCCAGCATCTGCAGTCCTCACTGTCTCCTCCTTATTTTAATAACTCTTTTTAAACAAAAAAATGGCTGCAGCAGATGATTTAGATCACCAGGAACTGGATTCAAAATTCCCTTGTTAGAGTTCATGTCCTAACTCTTTCCCCCTAGCTACCTTCCTCATGCTCTTGGCAGTGATAAGAAGAGAGCGAGCAAACAGGGCTGTGATTATGAGGAGAAATTATGAGGAGAATTCCTGAAGAAGGGCTCATGCCCGAAACGTCAGTTCTCCCGCTCCTTGGATGCTGCCTGACCTGCTGTGATTATGAGGGTCAAGTAGGAAAGTGGAAGCATTGGGGAGAGAGTCAGTGATGAGAAAGTTGGCATGGGAAAGATATGCATTGAGTGACGACTTCAGATATTGGCACGAGTGAATTTTGAAAATTAATTCCACCTGATTGATCCTGTCTGATTTGGTTCTCTTCTGTTTATTTCGTGTGTGGAGATCATTTTATCAATATGCCTTTAAAACCTAGTATGCCAGTATACATTAAAGAGCCCTGCTCATGCTATTATCGCTGTATCATAGTCATAGAGTCATACAATACAGAAACTGAACCTTCAGTCTAATCAGTCCAAGCCGAACATAATCCCAAGCTATACTAGTCCCACCTGCCTGCTCACAACCCATGTCCACCCAAATGTCTTTTCAACATTGCACCCGCATCCTCCACTTCCTGGCCATTTGGATACAGAACTGGCTCAAAGGTAGAAGACAGAGCGTGGTGGTAGAAGATTGTTTTTCAGACTGGAGTGCCACAAGGGTCGGTGCTGGGCCCACTACTTTTCATCATTTATATAAATGATTTGGATGGGAGCATAAGAGGTATAGTTAGTAAGTTTGCTAATGACATCAAAATTGGAGGTGTAGTGGACAACGAAGAAGGTTACTTCGGATGACACCTGCCAGCACCTGGCGCATATCCCTCCAAACGCTTCCTATTCATATACCCATCCAGATGCCTTTTAAATGTAATTGTACCAGCCTCCACCAGTTCCTCTGGCAGCTCATTCTATACACGTACCATCCTCTGGGTGAAAAGGTTGCCCCTCAGGACCCTTTTATATCTTTCACCTCTCACCCTAAACCTATGTCCTCTAGTTCTGGACTCCCCCACCCCAGGAAAAAGGCTTTGTCTATTTATCCTATCCATGCCCCTCATGATTTTGTAAACCTCTATAAGGTCACCCCTCTGCCTCCGACGCTCCAGGGAAAACAGCCCCAGCCAGTTCATTCTCTCCCTATAGCTCAAATCCTCCAACCCTGGCGACGTCCTTGTAAATCTTTTCTGAACCCTTTCAAGTTTCTTGCGGAGAGAAAGCAGAGTTAACATTCTGAAGAAGGGCCGCTGAACCCGAAACGTTAACTCTGCTTTCTCTCTGCAGATGCTGTCAGAGTTGAAAGCATGCCGTAACATTTCAAAGCAAGGCGCTCTGTAGCCTACTGCGAGCCTGAACACTGATATGCCTGTGAATGTAATGCTTTTAAATATTAGTGAGCTGTAATAAGTGCCTCTTGGATTCTTCAGAACTGTGTTTGCATGTTTAGTTTCTTGTGGTTACCACTCACAAAGGGAACACAAACAAATGAGCATAAATTCCAAGTGATGCGCAAAGAAGTGAGGGTGACCGGAGACAAAAAATCTTCATCACTCGGCGAATGGTTAGGGTTTGGAATGCACTGAAATATGGTGGACACAGGTTCAATTGAGGCATTCCCGACTGGATAGGATGAGAACTTGGATAGAAATGGTGTTTAGGGATATGGCGGTAAAAGCAGAGTATTGGCACTAGGTAATGATGGTAACTTTGACAAACTGTGCAGAGACCTGGATAGAGTGGATGTGGAGAAGATGTTTCCGCTCGTAGGAGAGACTAGGACCCGTGGGCACAACCTCGGAGTGAAGGGACAACCCTTTAGAACTACTGAGATGAGGAATTTCTTCAGCCAGAGGGTGGGGAATGTGTGGAACTTAATGCAGTGGCGGCCAAGAGTGTATTTCGGACAGAGATGGATAGGTTCTTAATGAATAAGGGGATCAGGGGTTACAGGGAGAAGGCAGGATAATGGGGTTGAGAGACACATCAGCCATGATCAAATGGCAGAACGGAGTCAATGGGCCAAATGGTCTTATGCAGTCATGATAAGCCATTTAAGGGTATAACATGAGGCCAATCTTGAATCCTGGTGTTTTTGCTGCTAAGCTAAAGTTGCCTATCCCGTTGTACCAGCTCCTGTCATTGTCTGAGCTGAAGCTTGGACATGGAGTTAACAGGCTAATGATGAGCATGAATCCGTTGTCGATTTGTCAAGAAAAATCCATCTGGTTCACTAACGTCCTGTAGGGAAGGAAACTGCCATCCTTACCTGGTCTGGCCTACATGTGACTGCAGTCCCACAGCAATATAGTCGACTCTTAACAATTAGGGATGAGGGAGAAATGCTGGCCTAGCCAATGTCACCCTCATCCCATGAATGAATTTAAAAAAAGATTGACAGCTTCCACCGTCCATCAATATATTTCTTCTTTCTGACTCGACTGCTGCACAATTCGACGTTCTCCGTCTGCATTGAACTTAACACTGAGAAGCAGACGTAGACCATTCAGCCCAGCCGTGCCATTCAATGTCATCATGATTAATCTGATAATCCTCATCTCCACTTTCTTGTCTTATCCCTCGGTTTCCCTTGCTGGTTAGAAATCTGTCTCTCTCTCAGCCTTGAGTATACTTCACAAATCAACCTCAACAGCCCTCTGCAGTTAAAAAAAAAAACCAAGTTCCACGGATTCACTCCCCTCAGTGAGAAGAAATCCCGGCTCCTGTCTGTCTTAAAATTGCCACCCCTTATTCCGAGGCTCTGCCCTGTGATCCCAGACTGTCCCAAAAAGCGAACCAATCTCTCCGTTTCTTTGGAGCTCCGAATGAGTTCCTGCAGTCAACTGTTCAAGCAGCTCAGAGCAGAATGCTCTCTGTCATTAACTGGGTCCTTTTCACTAACTCAGAGCAGCTGCTCCTGCTCCCCAAGCTGTAATGCCAGCTGTTTTACAATTTTATTCCTTTGGAAGTAAATACAGTTGTCTGCCATCTCACAACAAACCCGGATTAAGTTTCATAGCAACTTCCAAGTTGTGTAAACAATTCTTTCCATGCGAGAATGGAAAAGGCAGGAATAGACGTAATTCCTTCCAGTTGGAGCTGGCATGGATGGCGAGGTTGAGTGGACAGTCCCTTGGCACTGAAACTGAATAGGACCCCTCCTCCCCCCCCCCCCCGCCACCCCGAGGGCCCCTGGGAATAATGGCAGGGCGCACAATGTGTGGCAGATGGTTCCAGTTTGAAGAAGATATAACCAAGGTCAATAGCCTTCACTTGGTTCCGTGGTTGGACGAGGCCTTCGTGAATCTGGAGGATGTCCCTGCCCTGGGGTTAGACTCTGGAAAGCTATCCAGTCCTGAGTACCGGTGGCTCAGTGGTTAGTACTGCTGCCTCACAGTGCCAGGGACTGGGGTTCAATTCTAGCCTCGGGCAACTGTCTGTGTGGAGTTTGCACATTCTCCCCGTGTCTGCGTGGGTTTCCTCCCACAGTCTAAAGATGTGCAGGTTAGGGTGGATTGGCCATGCTAAGTTGCCTGTAGTGTTCATGGATGTGTAGGTTAGGTGCAGAATCTAACTGAATGGGTCTGGGTGCGATACTCTTCAGAGGGTCTATGTGGACTTGTTGGGCCAAAGGGCCTGTTTCTACCCTGTAGAGATTGTATGATTCTAGAGTAACGTTTGATGGGGCAAGATGCTTCAGTCCAGTGGATTGCCAATTAGGTTCAGAGCATGGGAATTTGGAATTCCCTTCCTACTCCTCTCTGTCATTTGGCTTCTCTCTCCTTCTTAAATCTTACCTCGATCAGGTTTTAAAATCCCTAAGCTGCTTCCTCCTGTGTGACTCTGGTGATGTACCAGTGAGGAACTTAAGGCAGTTTTCTGACATTTTGAGACACGATGTAAAAGCAAGGTGTCGATTCTGAAAGGGCTAGGATGTGACAAAGAACTGAGTGGCCCTGGAAGATCTCCAGTGAAGCATCAGTGAGCAGGTTATTGTTCTGTAAGTGCCATTTGAAGACGTTGTCAGTAACACCTTCTTGTCTTTCTGGTAATGGAGTGGAGACTGGAGTGTTAAATGGCTGGGTTTGTTGAGTGGGTTTTAACCCTACTTTTTGTGACCTGTTTCTGTGACCTGCTGAAGGATTGGTTTCTGCTCTCTGTTTGTCTCGTGGTCACCTGGTGGTTCGAGATCCATTGAAATCTGTTGTGGCTTTAATGAAATGCCCGTGTGTATTGGAACATCGTGCGGTAACCAGCGATTGCCTCAGTGCTTTTTGCTCTCCGGCTCGAGCTAATACTTTGTGGTTTGAAATGCAAATAGAAACAATAAGCTCTTCCAAATCCTTCCTGTGGCGGACTGAGTCTCAGGAATTTGCTTTGAGGAGAGTTGGTGCGGTCCATCTTGTTTTTTAAAAAAAACCCAAAGGGAAGAGATTGAAAATCTGAAGGAGATTGACTCACTTCATGTGAATAAATTGAGGCGAATTTTAAAAAAGAAAAGAACAGTTGTAATTATTTGATCTACGGATGTGTTGAGGAGGTTTACAGACGTGTAGCTCATGGAGAGCGGAGGTAGTGGTCACTGGACTAGCAATCCAGAGACTTGGACTAAATTTCCGGCAATTTAAATCCCACCGTGACAAATGGTTAAATTTGAATTCTCGAGAAGCTGAAATTAAAAGCTTGTTGAATGATGGCTGTGTTAACATTGTCAGTGCTCGTCACTAATGTCCTTCAGGACATTCATAGTTAAGAGTAAACCACACGGCTGTGGGAATGGAGTCATATGTTGGACAAACCAGATAAGATTGGCTCAGTGGTTAGCATTGCTGCCTCACAGCGCTAGGGAACATTTGGCCTAAACGTCCACACTGACCCTCCAAAGAGTATCCCACCCAAAACCATTCCCCCTACCCTGTTGCTCTACATTTACCCCTGACTAACGCACCTAATCTACACATCCCTGGACCCTATGGGCAATTTAGCATGGCCAATCCACCTAACTTGTTCATCTTTGGACTGTGGGAGGAAACCAGAGCTCCCGGAGGAAACCCACACAGACACGGGGAGAACGTGCAAACTCCACACAGCCAGTTGCCCGAGGTTGGAATCGAACCTGGGTCTCGGGTGCTGCGAGGCAACAGTGCTAACTAACCACTGAGCCACCGTGCCACTGTTATCTGGTTTGACCAACATGTGACTCCATACCCACAGCCATGTGGTTTACTCTTGACTGCCCTCTGAAATAGCCCGAGTGATCTTCTCAGTTCAAAGGTGAAACTTTATTGCTGGAACAGCACAGCAGGTCAGGCAGCATCCAGGGAACAGGAGATTCGACGTTTCGGGCACAGGCCCTTCTTCAGGAATCCATTCCTGAAGAAGGGCCTGTGCCCGAAACGTCGAATCTCCTGTCCCCTGGATGCTGCCTGACCTGCTGAGCTGTTCCAGCAATAAAGTTTCAACTTTGATCTCCAGCATCTGCAGACCTCACTTTCTCCTCTCAGTTCAAAGGGGCAGTTCAAGACGTGCAACAAATGCTGGCCTGACCAGTCACGCCTGCATTCTGTATAGGTATGTTTATAAAGTTGTTGCGGGGCATGCAGCAACAAATCAGTGCACAGCAAGATCCCACAAGCAGCGACGGGATAATGACCTGAAATGGTTTGTTATTTCCATGGCGACTGAGGGGACAAAAATTGACCAGAATTCCAGGGCTAACTCTGGGATAGGGACGTGCGGTCGTTCATGATGCCTCCCCCCAAAGACAGCAGAGTTGGTCTCAGAGTTTGAAGACTGTTCACAAGTTCTCCATGGGAAAGATGTTGTGAAACTTGAAACAGTTCAGAAAAGAGTTACAAGGATGTTGCCAGGTTGGAGTGTTTGAGCGATAGAGAGAGGCTGAATAGCCTGGAGCTGTTTTCTCTGGAATGTCGGAGGCTGAGGGGAGACCTGACACAGGTTTATAAAATCATGAGGGGCATGGGTAGGGTAAATAGGCAAGGTTGTTTCTGAAGGGTGGGGGAGTCCAAAAGTAGAGGGCATAGGTTTAGATGAGAGGGAAATGATTTAAAAAGGACTTGAGGGGCAACTTTTTCATGCAGAGGGTGGTACGTGTATGGAATGAGCTCCACCAGAGGAAGTGGTGGAGGCTGGTACAATTATAACATTTAAAAGGCATCTGGATGGGTATATGAATAGGAAGGGTTTAGGGGGATATGGGCCAAATGCTGGCAAATGGGGGCTAGATTAATTTAGGGTATCGGTTGGCATGGACTGGTTGGACTGAAGGGTCTGTTTCTGTGCTGTACATCTCTATGACTCTATAATTGAAGCAGAACTTTTGAACTCAAAAGAATAACAAGTTGCCAAGGAAGGCCATTGAGGCTGATGTTTGGATTGGTGGGCATGCCTTCAGAAGAAAGGAGAGTGATTGGGTGGAAAGATGATACAGATTCAGGTAGCTCTGTCAGATCATGACCCACTTCTAAAATTCCATCTGTCCAATGCTGTGGGACACGCGGCGTTTGTTGACCTTGGTGCTCTGTGACTGGTTCTGACGAGGCCTGGCCTAGTTTTGAGAACAGCCCTTGACTGTGTTGTTCGAACACGCCTTGTGTCAGCCTCGCTCGATAGGATGGGTCAGTCTGCTCACTTGCAGCTCGCTCAGGGGGAAATCTGCAACAGGAAAATTGCTCATTCTGGAAGTGTTTGCTCAGGAAAGGTGTTGGTGTTCCTTTCTGCCAATACTTCGGAGACTTCAAAGCACCGACTCAAAATATTGCAGCGATGTAGTTGGCAATGATTTTTGAAGTTTGCAGCCAATTACAGTGTAATTACTGTCACCTTTTTTTTAGAAAGGGCTTTCGTTTATAAGAGGAAACAAAGTGACTCCGGCAATGCCACTCTTTTGTAATTTTGGCTTCAGACTTTCCATGAGAAAAGAAGTTGACAATTTCGCTCCTGAAATCTTTTTGACTGTTCACTTAGATTGTAGCTGATCATTGCCATGCGTTAATTTAAACTCTCCTCATGTTGCTTATAGAATGAGGGTATCGGTTTGGACTGATTCTTGATATTTTAACAGGTTGATCCTGTCCTTTTCCAACCCCTTGCCTTTATCTGTCAGACTACAATGAGAGATTCCCTTCCAGTGGTTTCTGTTTCTGGGTTCCCGCAATGTGACTATGTACAATTACAATGTTTAAAATACATCTGGATGAGTACATGGCTAGGAAAGGTTTAGAGGGATATGGGCCAAGAGCTGTCAAATGGGACTAGATTAATTTAGGATATCTGGTCGGTGATTGGACTGAAGGGTCTGTTTCTGTGCTGTTCGGCTCAATGACTCTGTCAGCTCTGGTCTTCCCCAAGGATCTACCTCTGGAGCCCCCTCGTCTGCCCTCTTTCTCTCAGCCACGTCACCCAAAGGTCTAGAGTTTAGTTTTGAAGTGTGACCTTCTCTCCCAACCCCTCCGCTGTTTCTGATTGGTCCGTCTGCTTGCCTGACATCCAGGATGGGCAAAAGCTGCCTCCAACTGGATTGTGGGAGGATGGAAACCATTCCCTTTAATCCCTGCAACAGACTCCACTCCCTCGCTATTGACCCCAATCCTCTCCAAGGTTACCGTCTTACACCGTGTGCCACTTGGTTTCATAATTAACTCTGAGCCATATAGGAGTGGAATGAGGCCATTCAGCCCATTCTATTCTCTGGCCTCATGAATGGCCTCATTCCACTCCTATATGGCTCAGAGTTAATTGTGAGACCAAGTGGTGCACGATGTAAGACAGTAACCCTGGAGAGGATTGGGGTTTGTTAAGGTTGTGACTGCACTAGTTGTGCTGTCAACACTTGCTTATCTGTTCTTGTTCGTATATATTGACATAAGATTGCTTGCTTCCATTTCCACAACTGCTCCTGTCTCTGTCTTCTATCCCAGGTCATAGTCATGCAGCACGGAAGCAGACCCTTCGGTCCAACCAGACCATGCTGACCATGTTCTCAAACTAAGCTAGTCTCACCTGCCTGCTCCTGGCCCATACCCCTCCAAACCTTCCCGATTCATGTACTTATCCAAGTGTCTTTGTTCTCGCTATCCTAACTCTGGCCAAATCCCATTCATCCGTCATCAAAATTCCAGAGGTGAGCTGAAACTGACTGTCCTTGACATCAGGATAGTGTCTGAGGTCCAACTGTCTTCAGTTGCTTTATCAATGGCCTCCCCTCCATTATTAGGTCGGGGGGGGGAGGGTTTCACTGACTTGTCCAACGTTCAGCAACCACTTGCAATTCCTCAGATACTGAAGCAGCCTGTGAGCAGATGCAGCATGACATAGACAATATCCTCTAGCATCACATTCCAAAGCTACAAGCCTCTACCATCTAGAAGGTCAAGGACAGTGGGCCCTTGGTAACATGACTTGCTGCAGGTGTCCCACTCACCATCCTGACTTGCAAATATATTATTCTTCCAGGATTTTGACCCCGCCACATTGAAGGAACTCCCTTTCCTACAGCATTGAGAGTTTACTTGCACCAGACAGACATTTTGACAAGCTAGCTCACCAACGCCTTCTCAAAGCCAATTGAGGATGGGCAATAAGTGCCAATCCATGTGCCATGAGTGACTAATGAACAAAGAATGCCCCAAAAAGTTGAAAAAGCAGACTTTTCATATTCCAATTTTCTTCCTCTGTCTGTAGTCATGTCCTGATCTTCAATTCCTGAAGATTCCAGGTTATTCCTGAAGGATTGGCAGCTCTCCCCAGACTGTAATCCCAATATGTTTTTTTTTGATGTGTGTAGCCCTGTTCCTAACTTTACGAAATTCAGAGTAAAGAACTGAGAAATTTAATGAATTCAGCCTAATACTAAATGATCTGTGGACTTGAATACAAAAGACAGGGCACGAGACCTTTAATTTTAATTCCATAAATTGAGGATGCTTATATTTTGCAATGTATTCTAATTATTTGCAAATTGCAATGTTAGTAAGTGTACAATTTTTTTATCACCTTGTATTTTGTTTTAATGTTTCCCGTGACAGTTATGATAAAACAAATGCAAATACCAGAAATCTGAAGCAGAAATTGCTGTAAAATCTCAGCAGGTCTGGTAGCACCTCAGAGTCATAGAGATGTACACCATGTAAACAGATCCTTCAGGCCAACTCATCCAGGTTGACCAGATGTCCTAAACTGATCTAGTCCTGTTTGCTGCATTTGGCCCATCTTCCACTAAATGCTTCAGATTTATGTACCCATTCAGATGCTTTTTAATGTTGTAATTGTACCTATCTCCATCACTTCCTCTGGCAGCTCATTCCATACATGCACCACCCTCTGTGTGGAAACAAAATTACACCTTAGGTCTCTTTTATATCTTTCCTCTCTCACCTTTAAACCTGTGCCCTCTAGTTTTGGACTCCCCTACCCTGGGAAAAGTTCCTTGAATATTCATCCTAACCATGCCCGTCAGCCTCTGTCACTCCAGGGAAAACCGTCCCAGCCTATTCAGCCTCTCCCTAAAGCTCAAGCCCTCCATTCCTGGCAACATCCTTGTAAATCTTTTTCGAACCCTTTCAAGTTTCACAACATCTTTCCTTCCAAAGAATTGAATGCAGTATTCTGAAAGAACCAATCTTCTGTACAGCCACAACATGACCTTCCAACTCCTGCAATCAATGCACTTACCAATAAAGGCGAGCATGCCAAATACCTTCTTCACTGCCCTAGGCGAAAGTGAGGACTGCAGATGCTGGAGATCAGAGTCAAGATTAGAGTGGTGCTGGAAAAGCACAGCAGGTCAGGCAGCATCCGAGGAGCAGGAAAGTCGACATTTCGGGCAAAAGCAAAAGTTTCCTCATGAAGGGCTTTTGCCCGAAATGTAGACTTTCCCTGCTCCTCGGATGCTGCCTGACCTGCTGTGCTTTTCCAGCACCACTCTAATCTTCTTCACTGCCCTGTCTACCTGCGATTCCACTTCCAAGGAATCTGCACTCCAAGGTCTCTTTGTTCAGCAACACTCCTCCTGTATTCACAAATGTCTTCCTCCTTCCGTCCGACTCTGGGCCCATGTACATTGCTGATTTTGATTGATCCTCTTTTGACCTTGATCCTTCCGGTTTCCAGATCTAGAACATCATCCTGAACCCCTCTGCTTCCCACTCCTCCTCAAAGCACACATTAAAATCTGTTTTATTGTTGCCTTATGTAGTCAAATAGAGTCATATGTGGTCTGATAACACTCCTGTGAAGCATTACAAGATTTTTATTGCATTAAAGGACACTAATAAACATGTTTATTAATGTCACATTGATTCAAGTCAGATGTTTTCTCCCAAGAGCCAAAGCAGTGTAGTGGTAATAGAGAATAATGTTCTAGGGATATTGGTTCATCGTAGTGGCAGGTTGGCTCAGCGCCAGCGACCTGGGTTTGATTCCATTCTTGGGTGACTGTACAAACTCCACACCCGACATTCTCCCCGTGTCAGCGCGGGTTTCCTCCGGGTGCTCTGGTTTCCTCCCACAGTCCAAAGATGTGCAGGTTAGATGGATTGGCCATGGGAAATGCAAGGTTACAGGGATACAGAAGGAGGGTGGGACGCTGTTTAGAGAGTTGGTACGGACTCGATGGGCTGAATGGCCTTTCGCACTGTAGTGTTTCTATGATTCTATGGCAAAAGGTGGTGTTTTAATCCAGTTAAGGAAATCCGGCCTTTGAAGGTCACTTGTGGTGCAGTGGTAGTGTCCAATCTCTGAACTAGAAGGCAGGGGTTCACGTCTCATCCACTCCAAAAGTATGTATTAACACCTCCGAATAGATTGGTTAGGAAATACCTCGGCCTGGAATTGAAAACTAGCCTCCATCATGGTGAACGTGCCAACTATTGGCGATCGATGGAGAGAATGCAGAGTTAACATATTGAATCGAGAGTACAATTCAGAAGATGGGTCACTGTTCTCGAAACTTGTACTCTGCTTTCTCGCCCCAGATGCTGCAGGACCCACCTGAGTTTCTTCAGCAATTTTCGCTGTTGTTACCAGCTATTTGACTCCTTATCTTCTTTGTACCATCACCTTAACCCGGTAGCTGCCTCCAAGATAATTTTACAATGAACCAGTTATCTGTCTTTTCATGGCTCGATGTAGACCTGTGAATTCTATGCCATTACCTAGCTAGTTATTAATTAATGGAAATGCATGTCTTTGGTGGCATTCTGTTAAAGCAGAGCTCATGGAATGAGCTGCTGTTTGAGAGACCAAGAGTCCTTGGCATCCTTTTGTAGACGTCCCTTGTTATAGTTCACTATAATTAGTTAATGAGGAATATGTTTGCAATGAGAATGTGTTGGGGAGTCAGGGTGTGCAGATAACAAGGTGTTGAGCTTTTGTAGGATGTATATTCCTTGCTGTTTGAAGTACAATGCTATCAAGCGTTGTTATATTTCATTCTCCCTGTGTCTGTGTGGGTTTCCTCCTGGTGCTCCTGCTTCTTCCTACAATCCAAAGGTTAGGTGAATTGGCCATGCTAAATTGCCTAGAGTATTCAGGGATGTGTAGGTTAGACGCATTAGTAAAGGGATATGTAAAGTAATGGGTTAGGAGAATGGGTCTGGGTGGGATACTCTTCTGAGAGTCGGTGTGGACTTGTTGGGCCGAATGGCCTGTTTCCACACTGTCGGGATTCTTTGATTTCCGGGAACGAAATCCCAAGTTCCACTGGATGACCAAGTTTCGGAAGTGCAATCAATATCAGTCTTGGCTTTATTGGAAAGTGGGAGAGATCTCAAATGGATACCCATGACTTTCACAACCTCAGGATGTCCTGCAGCACTTGAGAACGATGCTCATTGGCTAGGAACGCTACTCCTTCGAGAAAAAGTGGGGCAGTCATTTTAAACTCAACAAGATCTTCCCAAAACGTATAGGAATGAATAACTGGACATTACATTTCACTGGGTTTGACTGAAGAATGTTGAGCAGGACATGAGCAGAGCATTTATTTTTGTTCACTAACAGTAGAGCTGGTGGTTGATTTTTGTCCACTGAGAAATGGGCAGATAAGTCTTAATTTTACAAAATGTCTGACAATGCAGTACTCCCTCAGTTACATATAGAAATGTCCGCTCAATAATATGCACATTAAGCTACCTGAAAGTATATTATGACGATAGCCCTAGATACTTATTACAAAGGGAAGTGCCAGGTGGTGTGTTCCAGATGCAATTTGAGTGGTTAAACTACCAGTCTTGATGCAAAGTGCACTTTATTCATACGCTGTAGTTAAAACACAACAAAAGAAAGAAGAAATTGGAATAACAACTCTATCGGAAAACTTAACAGAATAATAGGTTATTTAACTACTGAACAGTAACTGTTCCAAATATAGTGACATCCCATAAACACACCCTTGGCAAAGGCAAATTCAGCAAAATAGATGATCTCACATTCTATTCTCCAGTCTAGGAAAGGACAGAGAGAGACAGAGATGTACTGCAGCTTCAAGGCCCCAGCAATTGTTTCTGAAAAAACTAAAACTAAAAACTCCTGGCTCTGAGGGAGTTTGACCCCACCCATTCAGACTGCTTCTACTGTTCCAACCTCTCTTTTTTTTAAGAAAAAACCCAAGCCTCTCAAACTGTTTACTTCATTTGATTCAAATTGACAGCTCAGTGTCTCTGTCTTAAAACCAGGGTGAAATACATCTCGTAAAATCGTAGCATTGTCACAGCACAATCTATTTGGTCAAGTTCAGTAATTTGGCATAATTCAGAGGTTCCAAGTTATGCTCCAAGGTCAGACAGACTCTACATGAGCTTCTGTTCATGTACACAGCAGTTTGACCATGAACTGTGTGCCAGTGAGAGAGCGAACTGTAGGATGTACTATGTCATTACACCAAAAGGACAGGATTCAGGATGCATCATTGGGGGAAAGAAAACTGACAAGCTCCTCACTGACCTGGCTCCTAAGATTTCTCTGTTGGGATGAATACTGCGGTAGTTTTCAAATGATCTACCGTGACAAAAAGAGAAGTGAGTTGTGAAATGTTTGGGAAGCAGTGTTGCTTTATCGGAGACTGTGTCTGTGCTTCCAGTTCCTCCTGGAGTCTGTGTCTGTTCTCGAAGGGAGTACCCTGCTGATGAGAATTGGTCTCCTGATAAGGTGACCCTCAGACAGAGCTCAAGACCTTCTGCGTTCACATTCACACCAACTTGCCAATTCAGTTTGGCTTTTTCTTACTCCCCAGTGACAAACCTGGTACCAAGTCCCTCATCCCTGCAGGTGTCATAGAGTCATAGAGACGTGCAGCACAGAAACAGACCCTTCTGTCCAAGCCGTCCATGCCGACTTGATATCCCAACCTAATCCAGTCCCATTTACAAGCACTTGACCCATATCCCTTTAAACTCTTCCTATTCATATTCCCATCCAGCCTTTAAATTGCTGTAATTGTACCAGCCTCCACCACTTCCGCTGGCAGATCATTCCATACATGCACCACCCTCTGTGTGAAAATGTTGCCCCCTTAGGTCCCTTCTGAATCTTACCCCCTCCCCCTAAACCTCTGGCCTCTAGTTCTGGATCTCCCCCACTCTAGGGAAAAGGCCATGTCTGTTTATCCTGCCCAGGGTTTGGGGAAATACCTGTCTCCAGTTGCCATCACTCATCATCTTGTCCCTCCTCTTGGATGCAGCAAACCCCATGACTGTGGTCTAGGACTGCAGAAGCAGCTAACCAATCCAACAGGGAGGATGTCCACCTCTAAGCCTGGTTAGCCTGCACTCGGTGTAGACGCATTGAGAGGCAAGCTTTTTAAAGGTCTGCCTGTCTGAGACCGTTTCCTTCCAAAGGAGGGATAGGGCCAGCAAATAGTCCACATCCTCCTTCATAAAATCCAGCGCCATGTTTTCCCTACAAGTTCACAAATCACCTTCACCTTCACGTGAGGTTGGATAAATCAAGCAGCCCAGCTCTATAAGACTCGAGGTAGGCTACATTTGGAATACTGTGTGCAGTTCTGTTCGCCGTATTATAGGGGGGGATGTGGAGGCTTTGGAGAGGGTGCAGAAGAGGTATCTCAGGGTGTGGCCCTGATTGGAGTGCTCAAGCTATAAGGAGACGGTGGGCAAATTTGGGTTGTTTTCATGAGAATGTCAGAGGCTGAGGGCTGACTCGATACAAGTATATAAAGACTTGCCCCATCTCACTAGAATCTTTACATACGGATGAGGAAGGACACCACTTTGACTGGGACAACACATCCATCCTAGGACAAGCCAAACAGAGATATGCACGAGAATTCCTAGAAGCATGGCATTCCAATCGGAACTCAATCAACAAACACATCGACTTGGATCCCGTTTACCACTCCCTGAGAAAAAGAACAGGAAATGACATCACCACAGGAAATGATGTCATCAACCCACGGAAACCTAACCATCTAAATAAAAAATTGGCCATACCACCAGTGCTTCAGTGGAGGCTCACTGATGATGTTACAGCGTGTGGTGACGAAACATCTGAAAACAAACCTTCCCGCTCAGCGAGCAAACATACCTCCAGAAGTATATATTATGAGAGGCATGGATAGGGTGCATAGTCAAAATCTGTTTCCCAGATTGGAAATGTCAAATATTAGAGGGCATAGGTTTCAAGTGAGAGTGGGAGAGTTTAAGAGGGACATGTGAGGTAAGTTTTGCTCTCCACAGTGGATGGTGGATGCATGGAATGCGCTGTTCGGGGACACCTTAGGAGGATGGGAAAGTATTTGATGAAGCAGCTGCAGATGGTTGGGCCTAGGACACTATCCTGTAGAGGTGTAGAGCCCTTGAGGCATAGTGGTAGTGTCCCTATCTCTGAGCCAGGAGAACCTGATTCAAATCCCACCTGCTCCAGAGATGTCATAATCGTAACATTCCTGAATGTGTTGGTCAGAAAATATCTACTCTGCAGGCACAGGAATGTGGTACTGTGGGCGGCCTAGGATCATTGCTCCAGAGGTGTCATAGCATCACTGAACAATCTGATTAAAAGAAATCTATCTTGCAAAAATGTGCTGAGACTGAGAGGTCTGGTCTCCAATAACTGCAAGCATCTCAATCAGCGCACAAGTTCAAAAGAATTCTAATGACCCTGTACACTGTCGTGTTTTTTATGCGTGTTGTTTATGCATTGAAATGCAGTGGGGAGAAGGTCAGTAATGCAATATTCTAAAAGTTGTGAAGGATGACTGGACATTGAGTGTATGTATTTGAAACTGATCCATGTCGCCATTGTTAAGTCAATGGGACTGGTATCTTCCTGGGTATGCAGAATGCCTCCATCTGTTGCCAGTTTCTAAACTTGTGTCAACCCAGTGTCATAACTTGGCAAGATCGCCTGGAGTTCACAAAACATCAGTGTAAGGAGCGAGTGAGTGTTATTCCTGCAGTGCTCAGGCTTGGATGGACCAATGCAGTCAGGAAGTAAACCACCAAGCCTCTTTCCAATTGGCCAGCGCTGGCCATTAGAAGCCGACAACTTGATGGGCAGCATGGTGGCTCAGTGGTCAGCACTGCGGCCTCACAGCGCAAGGGACTGGGTTCGATTCCGGGTGTGTGGAGTTGCACATTTTCCTCGTGTGTGCGTGGGTTTCCTCAGGGTGCTCCTGTTTCCTCCTACTATCCAAAGGTGTGCAGTGTAGGTGGATTGGCCATGCTAAGTTTCCCATAGTGTCCAGGGATATAAAGGTTAGGTGGGTTAGTCGTGGGAAATGCGGGATTACGGGAATAGGGTAAAGGGGAGGTGGGGTCTGGGTGGCCTCGATGGTCGATTGGCCTTCTTCCACACTGTAGGGGTTCTGTGATAGATCCATAGCTTAATGGGGCAAGCTCTCCTGAGAACAGTACAAATGACACATGGTGGAAGCACAGTCAACAAAGAGCAGTAGAGTAACCAATCTCGGAACTGGTAAAATATACTGACACCCCAGCAGAGCATGTTTAATGTGGTGAAGTATTACATTTTTGGCAGAATGATCGGGGCGAAACAGTGCAAAGTAAATGGTAAATATTTTTTTCACAAGGCCTGCAGTGGCAGTGTGAAGTAAATGTACACAAAGTAGCAGAACAAATAAACAGGCCGCATCCTGGCCTTTTGGCTGGAGACACGTGGAGTTTAAACTCAAGGACGTTAGAGTCATAGAATCCCTACAGTGTGGAAACAGGTCATTTGGCCCAACAAGTCCACACCGACCCTCTGAAGAGTAACCCACCCAGCCCCGTTCCCCTACCTTATTATCCTACATTTACCCCTGACTAATGCACCTAACCTACACATCCCTGATTACTCTGGGCAATTTAGCCTGGCCAATTCACCTAACCTGCACATCTTTGGATTGTGGGAGGAAACTGGAGCACCCGGAGGAAACCCACACAGACACAGGGAGAACGTGCAAACTCCACACAGACAATCACCTGAGGCTGGAATCGAACCTGGGTCCCTGGTGCTGTGAGGCAGCAGTGCTAACCACTGGGTCATTGTGCCGCTGATACAAAGTTGTTAGAAAATTTTTTCTTTGAGTAAAATCTCAGGTTTTGTCCCCAGCTTGGAGGATTGAGAATATGACCTGCTCACTGCACTTTAGGACAGATATCGAGGTGAGGTAATGCTGCAGAGTTTTTTCAAAAAGTTCATTCACAGAATGAGGACGTCACTGGCTAGACCCGCATTTATCACCCATCCAGATAAGGTTGCTGTGGGTCTGGAGTCACATCGAGGCCAGACCAGGTAAGGATGGCAGTTTCCTTCCCCACAGGACATTAGTGAACCAGACAGATTTTTCCCACAATCAATAATGGAATCATTGTTATCAATAGATTCTTAATTCCAGATATTTTGAATTGAATTCAAATTCCACCTTCTGCCATGGTGGGATTTGAATCTGGGTCCCCTGAATGTTAGCTGGATTACCAGTCATAGAGATGTACAGCACAGAAACAGACCCTGCGGTCCAACTCATCCATGCTGACCAGTATCCCAAACTAATCTAGTCCCATTTGCCAGTACTTGGTAAACATCCCTCTTAAATCCTTCCCAAATGATAATACCACCAGCCCATTGCCTCTCCTAAACATGAAAGCTCCCAGTTCTGAAAGACCTCAGTTAGTTGACAATGCAGTTGGGATGGTTGTTCTTGTGGTAGAAGTTGAGGAGAAATGGCTTTGGATGTGGAAAGGGTGAGGTAGGGAAGCTGGCTAACCAGAAGACAGATTGAAGGTGATTGGCGAAGGAGTCCGAAACGACCGGGAATTGGCATGCTGTTGCCTCCAATGGGATAATTGATTGGCTGTGGAAATGCTTATATTATCTCTTAACATAAAACGCAGGGCTCAGAATGATGCTGAGCATCAGTGAACACCCTCAATTCTGACATGCAGATGAAGGCACGGCAATTAGAGCTACTGAAGATAATTAGGCCTTGGATACTACCCTGAGGAACCCGGAACAGGGGCTCTGGTGCAGATGTGGTGTCCCTACCTCTGAGCCAAAAGGCCCGAGTTTAAGCCCCATCTGCTCCAGAGGGGTGCCATAACATCTCTGACAAATTGATTAAGCGCACCAAGAGTTGAATTTAACCTCACCATCTTAAGATTTGCCTCTTGTCTCTGCTGATGCCTCCCAGTTCAGTGTCACATTTTGTTTGGTGTTTCTATGAAGCAGCTTAGAATGTGTCTTCAAAAACTGCATGGATGCAAGTTGTTGGAGGATGGACAAGTCCTCTCCAGAGATTGGTGGACTGTGGCAGGAGGATTTGTTCTGGAGTACAGTTCAACAAGTATGCACCACCAGCAGTATTCAAACAACCCTGTGGTCCCCTTGCATCAGCATTTTCATAACACGTTATCCTGCCAGCAAAACTGATTTCTGGGTCACAAAATCTGTAATTAGTTGTGAAAGTTAACTTTGTGGTAGGTACCATCAATCATTACACTTTGGGTTTCATGTGCGTGTGGTGGACGGTGGTTGGGAACTTGCAAAAAGTTTTATACTCAAGTTGGTTGTGGTGTTAGTTGTATCGGTGACGATCGGGGAGATTGGTTGGAGAGTTTAGCAAAGGGACGACAAAACAATTGGCAGTTATTGGGGGCTTTCTTGAAGTTTGACAGGAGTGTTACTCGTATATTACTGAAGAGACATACTTTGTCAAAACATCTCGTCTCGCGATCAGCAGGACAAGTCACAAGAATACCACTTCAAGGAGAAAAGCCAACATTTAGACTAGAGAAGATGAAAGTGCGAATTGTTTGGCAAATGGAAGGTGATGCGGAGAATGCGCAACTGATGATGGTTGGCAGTTAACTGCCAGATTTTATTTAAATGTTGAACTAGGCAGATTAACTCTGACTCACATTGGTTAGGGCGTAATGCTGAGAAAGGAGCCAGTGAATTGCTGTTACCTCTGTTCTTTTGAACCAGGCCCTGTAAGTACACTTGTTCTGTCTGCCTACAAAGAGCAGGGCCCTGTGTAATTTATATATATATATACAAGCAAGCGCACTGCACTCTGAACTGGATGGTCAGTCCTGCATTGGTGCCTGTGTAATTCTTTGTGCACTTGGGATTATTCAGCAAGTGTTATGCATACCTAATGAAGGTGGCTATGTTATGAATTTTGCAAGTGAAGTCTTGCTGGCAATGGTCTGTATTATGCTTTTTGGTTTAGATTGTGGCATTAAGATGCTGGTCTTATCTGTAGGATAGCCTTCTTCCTGCCGACGGAAATCCCTTTTCTACTTCCACGGCAAACTCTACGGAGGCTGAATTAATCCAATTTTTATTTTCCTATATGTGAACGGTTCAATGGAAAAAAGATTCCCCCTGAAAGTCTGTGCCTGGCCAAAAACCCTCGGGATTTTGGGCTTAGTCTGTTCATTCTGTCAGAGTGAGGGGTGGGGTCAAATGGCTTTGGCATCCAGTTATTTTCTCAGGTTTGCAGCCACAGGATGTGAGCCTCTGGAAAACGTGAATCTTTCAATTCCCCAAGCAGCAAGGTGTCTGTCTTTACACTGGTTAGGTTGTTACTGAACAGAAGGACCTTCATCCCATTGTACCCGTGCTGGCTCTCTGAATGTGCGAGTCACATGATGCCATGCTCCCTCCTCACCCTGCATTCTGATCCTCCTCAGGGGGTGCTCTCATTCCCTTTTGTGAGTGCATGTGTTGAACCTGCCTTCACCACACTTCCAGGCAATGCATTCCCAGACCCTAACCGCTCGCTGTGCAAAATAGATTTCTCTCCTGTCACTTCGCTGCTTTTGCCAATTGCTTTCAGCCTGTGTCCAAACAGTTTCTGACTCTCGCATTTGTACTGACCCCTCGTGATTCTGAATGTCTCTATCAGGTCTCCTCTCTGTCTTCACACTTCCACGGAGAGCTGTCCCGACCTCTCCTTATCCCGTACAAGATCTCTGCTGACATTGGCTTTTCGTTTCTCTTGCCTTTCACCTTTCTGCCTAATGCACCGTTGGCCAATGGGGTCCAAAGGGAGTTCCATTTGTACAAGGCTCTTGTTAGGTAACATCTGGGAGTCAATCAATGTGCGAACCTAGTTATATTTCAGGGTGGGTGCAGCATTGAGAGTGCAGTGAAGGCTCACTAAGGGGAGATCTGGTTCGAGAGAATGTGAAGGGTTTTGTTCAGTGAAATGGTCTTGGGAGTTTCCTGAAAATGTCTAAGGAATCAGAGGATGATCTGACTATACAATGGCGTTAGGCAGTGTACTGTGCCTTTTTTTAAATGAAGAAATGTTGAGACAGAGATACTGAGCACTCTGCTCCAAAGCCAGTAAAGAGCTTGTGAGGCCTTGAGTATTTTCTTAAAGTTGGAACAAAAGAAGCAGTCTGGCTGGGTGGGGTCTAGCTCCCGTAGAACCAGGATTTTTTTTTCAGTTTGAGCTTCAGTAATGGTTGCTGCTGGGGTCTTGAAGCTGGACGTGGAAGCGCTTTTTCCTCTGTCTGTTACAGCTGAAAGCTGGGGGTTCTCTTCCTGCTGTTAGATTGTATGTGAGGCAATCTATTTTACTGAATTTGCCAAGGGTGTGTTTATGGGCTGTTATTATATTGGAACAATTAGTCAGTAATAGTTACTGTGTCTATTATTTTGTTACGTCTTTCGATAGAGTTACAGTGAAGCCAGTTCTTTTATTTTGTCTATATTTTAATCGTAATACAAAAAAAAGTGTTTGGTTTAACATCTAATAGTTTGACCAATTGTATTGCATCTGGAGTTCAACATCTTACACTTACAGTGAAAATAAGATAACGTTAGGGTCTATGCCATCTTCGTCATATATTTTGATTCGGTTTGGTCTTGTCCATCACAGTGGGAAGTGCGAGATTTTCGTTTCCTTCGGTGGTTGAATGGTGATAATTTGACGCAATGAGTAAATGGCTTTGAAGATCAAAGTGTGGAATTTAGATATTTTCTGACGAGTGGCTATTGAGACAGACACGATGATTTCATTCGACAAGTTTTCACGTGTTTGAGAAAGTACAACGTACAAACAAATCCAGAAAGGGGAGCAAATGAGACTTAAGTGGGTAGTTCTAGATAAAACCTTCATGTTTACATGTCGCTATACTGTCAATGACTGTCTCACACAATATGTTTCAGCTTGAACTTCAATTACTAGTGTGTCTGAAGTATATCTTCAATCAGTGCTTCCCAAATCTTTTTGAGGCTTGGAAGTTATGATCCCCTCAGTACAAGCTGAGAGCCTGGGGGCCTGTTAGGGCAGTCAGAGAAAGCTAGAAAATAGGACTAGGTCATTCGGCCCTTCGAGCCTGCTCCGCCGTTCATCCAATATGGCCGATCATCTAACTCAGTCCCCTGTTCTCGCGTTCTTCCCCCAGGCTCTTTGACCCCTCTCGCCATAAGAACTTGGATCTCAGAACCTCAATGTTTTAGATGACAATCCCACTTGAGATCCTAACCCCTCCTCCTCTGTTTGGGATGTTCTGCTTTAGATGTTGATTTGTGAACAAAGCTGTTGATGGGTCCTGTTTGGGTGGAATCTAAAATGGTTGGGGCGTGGAAACTGACCACTTGACCCTCAGCTCTCTGGTGCTTTGGTCAGCTACAACCATCACATCAAATGCCGTTCTACTCCAATCCTCTTTGGAGTAGTTAACTAAATCCTCCCTTAAATTCAGGAGAAAAGTGAAATATTGCAGATGCTGGAAATAGGACATAGAACAGAACAGCACTGGAACAGGCCCTTCGGCCCACGATGTTGTGCCGAACATGGCACCAAATATGGTCCATATCTCTCCATTCCTTGCATATTCATGCACTTCTCTAAAAGCCCCGTAAACTCCCCTATCGTGTCTGCCTCCAGCACCACCCCAGCTCCAGACTCCTACCACTCTATGTTTTGAAAAAAAAACCTGTCCCTCACATCTCCTTTGAACTTTCACCCTCTCATCTGAAATGCATGCCCCACATTATTAGACATTTCACCTCTCGGGAGAAAACTTCTAAAGCTAAAGCAAATGATGCCAGAAATACTGAGCAGGTCAGGCAGCATTCCTGAAGAGCGAGAAGCAGAGTTAACGTGACCTTTGATGAGATTTGAGGAAAGTTTGCGTTGTGATAGATTTGGAGCAGGTGAGAGGAGGTGGACGACAGGAGAGAGTTAATGCTGGAAGGTTTCATGGTTGTGGGCCCAGAGAGTGCTCATGGGAGAAACCAAAGATCAGAAAAACACGAGCAGAGGAGGTGTGAATGGTAGGATATGGAATTGTCTGAAAGGCAGGGAAGAAAATCGAGGGAAAAGAAAATGAACCAGCAACAAAATGGGGAGAGGAAGTCAGTGAATGATGCTTGTTAAATGACTGTCCAAGTGTTTAAGGATTTCCTGAATGAATCTCCACTCCTGGAGCCACAAACTCACTCTGAAAAAGGGAACTGAGCTCTTGTCATTCCTGCTTGGATTGGCACGAAGCAAGCTGTTCTCTGAGTGGATGGACTTACTTTCTGCTTTCCACCCTCTGTACAATCGCTATCTTTTCTCCTCCTTTGGCTCTGGGCACCTTTATAATGTGTTCAACTCATTCTCCTCCTCTGTCTGTCTGCAACATAGAACCAAACGTAATTCTCCAACCTCTATCATTTCCAAAGAAGCATCAGATCTGACTCATGGCACGGTGGCTCACTGGTTAGCACTGCTGCCTCACAGCACCAGGGTTCCAGGTTCGGTTCCAGCCTCAGGCAACTGTCAGGTGAATTGGCCATGCTAAATTGCCCGTAGTGTTAGGTACATTAGTTAGAAGGAAATGGGTCTGGGTGGGTTACTCTTCGGAGGGTCGGTGTAGACTGGTTGGGCCGAAGGGCCTGTTTCCACACTGTAGGGAATCTAATCTAATCAAATCAAAACATTCCTCTCTGCACAGACCCATTGAGTTTCTTGAACACCTGTTTATTTTCATGTAAGTTTTCCTCCTTCCCTGGTCCAGATGGAGATCCATGTGCTCCGGCTGTACGTTGTCTTCCTACCTTCTCTGAGATTTTCTATAACTCTCTGATTCCGACTGTGAGGCACGATTGATTGCTGCCTGGTTCAGTGTTCTGGCAGTGGGGAGAGATTTCCGATGTTTCTCATGAATGGATTGTTCTCGGGCGAGGGAGGGTAATGTGGGGTCAATCATGCCCTTTCCCAAAGGCGATGTCAGCTTTCAGATGGCTTCTTCCCATGAGGGCTGGGAGCTGAAGCGGCTCACTGAAAAGGACAAGAGAGAGACATGACCCTGTCCAAAAGGAGGAATTCCAATGCTCAGTGCACACTGTGGTTGCTTGCCAAAAAAAACGCCCAGGACTGCTCTTGGTTGAAGCTGAACTTTTAACCCAAACTTGCAGTTCACAGAATTGCTACAGCTCAGAAAGAGGCCATTCAGCCCATCATGCTTGCACTGGTTCTCAGAATCCCAACAGTGCAGAAAGAGGCCTTTCATGCAGCAAGTTCACACCAACCATCCAAAAGGCATCCCACCCAGCCCCTCCACCCTATCCCCATATTTTCCCATGGCTGACCCACACATCTCTGATCACTATGGGAAATTTAGCATGGCCAAGCCACCCTAATCTGCACGTCTTTGGACTGTGGGGGGAGACCCACGCAGACACGGGGAGAATGTGCAAACTCCACACAGACAGTCACCCAAGGGTGGAATCTAACCTGGGTTCCTGGCGCTGTGAGGCAGCAGTGCTAGCCACTGTGCCATCCCTAGGGTTAACTGCTGAGTGGCAATCTCATGCCCTTTCTCCATATCCCAGCACATCATTTCTAACAAGAAATCATCCAGTGCCCCTCTTGAATGTCTCAATTCAACCTACCTCCACCACATTTCCAGGCAATGCATTCCACACCAGAGCTATTCACTGAGTGTCATAAAGTCACACTGCGCAGAAACAGACCCTTTAGTCCAAATGGCCCATTTACATGTATTTGGCCCATATCCCTCTAAACCTTTCCAATTGGGGCAGCATAGTGGCTCAGCACTGCTGCCTCATAGCGCCAGGGACCCGGGTTTGATTCTACCAACTGTCTGTGTGGAGTTTGCACATTCTCCCCGTGCCTGCAAGGGTTTCCTCCTACCATCCAAAGATGTCAGGTCAGGTGAATTGGCCATGCTAAACTGCCCATAGTATTAGTCAGGGGTAAATATAGGGTAGGGGCATGGATCTGGGTGGATTACTCTTCGGAGGGTCGGTGTGGACTTGTTGGGCTTAAGGACCTGTTTCCATACTATAAGGAATCTAACCTAAAAAAGTTGATGTACCAGTCCAAATGTCTATTAAATCTTGTATCTGTACCTGCCTCTACCATGTCCTGTGACAGTTTATTCCATACATATCCAACGCTCCGTGTGAAAATGTTGCCCGTTTTAAATCTTTCCCCGTTCACCTTGATCTTGTGCCCTCTACTTTTGGACTCCCCCATCAGGGGAAAAGACCTTTGCTATCCACCTTATCTATTCCCCTCATGTTCTTTTAACCTCCATAAGCTCACCCCTCAGTCTCCTACACTCCAGGGAAAAGAAATCCCAGCCTCTCCTGCGAGCTCAAACCCTCCAGTCCTGGCGACATCCTTGTAAATCATTTCTGCACCCTTTCCAATTTAATAATATCCTTTCTAAAGTAGTCATGTGTGAATTTTAACTTTCTAAAGTAGGGTGACCAGAATTGTCAAAAAACAAATGAGGACTGCAGATGATGGAGATCAGAGTCGAGAGTGTGGTGCTGGGAAACCACAGCAGGGCAGGCAGCATCCGAAGAGCAGGAGAATCGACATTTCCAGTGCCACAAGTTTCGACTCTCATCTGCAGTCCTCACTTTATGCCCGAAATGTTGATTCTTCTGCTCCTCGGAAGCTGCCTGACCTGACCAGAATTGTAGTCAGTATTCCAAAAGTGGCCTAACCAATGTCTTGTACAAGCTGTAGCATGATATAATTACATTTACTTTACTTGCACATTACTTTAAATCTATGCCTTCTCATTTTTGTTTTCTTTTACAATTGGGAGCAGCTTCCCCCATGTACTCCTGTGCAAGCCACAGTCCAATACTTCTCCCAATATGTGCAGATTTGAGAAGTTAAAGTCGTAACCAATGTAGTTCTCCCAAACATAAGTCACTTTCCTCTCATTCTCAAAAGCACTAAACGTTGTTCGATTATAAACAAACGAGAAAACAAGAATTGCTGGAGAAACCTAGCAGGCCTGGTAATATCTGTGTGGAGAGAAAGAGACTGCGGCTTGAGCCCTCTTTCCATTCCCCAGAACATACCTCCTCCGAGTTCTGAAGAAGGGCCACTGGACTTGAAATGTTATCTTTGTCTCTCTCTCTCCACAGATGCCACCAGATCCACCAAGCCCCCCCCCCTTGCGACCCCAGTCTTTCAGATCTCCAACACGCGCAGTTCGTTGTTTTATTGTTCAATTGCCAACTGAGCTCCTTTCAAATATAGAAGCCATTTGGGCTTGGAAGATCGCTTTGGAGAGCACTTCCTGTGTGCTTCACTGATAGGAGGGAAAAAAAGTCTTAAAAACCTAATCCTACAATTTTTGTTCCTTTGAATCCTACCCTCAAAAAATGGCCCAGCGCATTTAGTTAGTGTAGGGCGACAAATACTGGCAATACTCACGTCCCTGTGAGGAATTAAAAGATGGCACTGAAACTGGCCTGCTCTTTATCACATCACTTTGTGGGAGGTAGCAGCGTGCAAACTGGTTGTCAGATTCCACAAAGTGCGCACCACTCTTCAAACAACTCTTCAAAAAAAAGTATTTATTGGCTATATCATAGATTGGGAGAAAGTGAGGACTACAGATGCTGGAGATCAGAGTCGAGAGTGTGTTGCTGGAAAAGCACAGCAGGTCAGGCAGCATCCGAGGAGCTGGGGAATAGACGTTTCGGGCATAAGCCCTTCATCAGGAACATTCCTGAAATGTTGATTCTCCCGCTCTTTGGATGCTGCCTGACCCACTGTGCTTTTCCAGCACCACACTCGATATTGTAGATTGGGATTTTTTGAAAAGGTACTAGTTAAATGCACCTTCTTTCTAGAACAAACCTGCAGTGGCTCATTTGATTTGAATCTCCCTAACTAGCAATTTTTGTCTCCTATGTAATCCCCTGATGTGAGACTAATTCTTACCCTTTAAGATTCATCTATTCCCCTTGTGTCTCACCCTGCAAGGAGTATTGAGTTGGATGTACCTCTTAGTTGGTGATTGTGTTAATTGTTAGTCAGATGGATTGCTGTGAATTCTTTTATTTCAGTTGGGAATAAGATGACTTAAGGGAGCTGATTGTTCTCAGTTCCAAGCTTTTATCTAATCCCTTCTTGAAGCATCGACACATCTGTTTTCAAAGGTTGTGGTCAATGAGGTTTGAAGCGAGTGCGACAGAATCTGGGCAAGGCATAGGTGGATGATCGCTTGTCTTTTAATCCAGCGTCCAAGGTGATGTTCTGGTGACCTGGGTTTGAATCCTGTCACGGCAGATGGTGGAATTTAAATTCAATAAAAATCTGGACTCGAGTCCACTGCTGACCATGAACCCATTGTCGATTGTTGGAAAAACCCATCCGGTTCACGCATGCCCTTTACTGTGGAAAACTGTCTGGTCTGACCTACGTGTGGCTCCAGTCCCACAGCATTGTGGTTAACTTAACTGCCCTCTGGGAAAATTAGGGCAATAAATACTGGTCCAACCAGTGATGAATAATTAAAAAGAATTGAGCATTACCGCGATGTATTGATCTGCTTAAAATTATTGGGTGCTGATCTTTGTCGAGCAGGGAGAGCAAATGCAGATCATTCTTGGGCCACAAGATGGGTTCAAGGCCAGCGTTGCTCTTGGCAACATGGCGTAACTCTCTGAACTTGAGAAAATTGACCTGTTTCTACAGAGTGAGCGAATATTCAAACAGAGCACATTATCAGAGCTTTATGGAAACTTTAATGAAAAATCGGGTTGGATTATTACACACTGACATAAAATCAATGGGAGTTATCACTGCCTGTGCGTGTGCTTCTATTCACAGACTGTAGAATTACTGTAGCGCAGAAAAAGGCCATACTGCTATCGTTGCTATGCTAGCTGTCCGAATGAATACTTTCAGGAATCCCATTCCCCTGCTTTCTGCCCATGACCCTACATATTCTGTCTTTGTGAAATGATATTCAAACTGTGTTTCAAATAGAAATGTGTTCCCTACGCACTCTCACAGGCTGTACTTTCCAGATCCTTAAAACCTGCTGCACAAAAATATTTTTTCTCAAATTGTTTTTACTTCTTTGACCAATTATTTTCAATCCATGCCGTCTTGTTCTTGATGCTTTGACAAATGACAACAGTTTCCCTCCCTGTTGGTTCTGCCTTTATGGTTTTCAATACTCCTGTCTGATCTCTGAGTTGTTCACCCATGGCTGTTTTGAACTGGATTGAAAATTACCTGACTGGCAATGATAGGATGCTTTGAAGGTCTGGATCAAATAAACTTGTTGGACTATAACCTGCTATCGTGTGCCTTTTGACTCTCGCTTTTCCTTACAGCTTTTCTTAAATAATGGCACCATGTTAGCCAACCTCCAGTTTTCTGGCACCTCACCCATGGCTATCGATGATACAAGTATCTCAGCAAGGTGAGGGGATACTTAATGAATTGCAGGACCTGGATACCTTACAGGAACAGAGGAATCATGGGTCATTATTCACAAATCGCTGAAGTCAGCAGAGCATGCGAATAGGATAGTTAAGGCGGCATATGGGACACTTGCTTTCATAAGTCATGGCATAGAGTATAAGAGCAAGGAAGTAATGTTGGCGTTGCACAGGGTGTTGGTTTGGCCACAGCTGGATAATGTGTGCAGTTCTGGTCACCTCACTACAGGAAGGATGGGATAACAGTAAAGGGGATACAGAGGAAGTTCACCAGATGTTGCCTGGGATGGAGAGACTGAGCTATAAGGAGAGACAAGATAGGCTTGGATTGTTTTCTTTAGAGCAGAAAAGACTGAGGGGGGGTGGTGACATGACTGAGGAGTCTAAGATTATGAAGGGTATGGACAGGGGCAATAGAGAGCAGCTGTTCCCCTTGGTTGAGGGGTCAGTCACAAGAGGGCATAGTTTTAGGGCAAGGATCAGGAGATGGGTAAATTTGAGGAAATCTTTTTTTCACAGCAGGTGGTTGGAATCTAGAATATGCTGCCCAAGGAGGTCGTGGAGGCTGGAAACATAACAACCTTTCAAAAGCTATTTGGACAAGCACTTGAAAGATCATAACACTCAAGGATATGGAGCAAGTGCAGGGAACTGGGGTTAGCGCACCTTTTGTGGTAGTTTTGACAGTGCAGACTTGATGGGCCAAAGGGCCTTTTCTGCACTGTTTGGCTCTATGGATATTTTTTATCATTTACTCATTCACGGGATGAGGACGTCACTGCCTAGGCCAGCATTTATTGCCCATCCCTAATTGTCCAGAGGGCAGTTAACAGTCAACCACATACCTGTGGGTATGGAGTCACATGTAGGCCAGACCCAGGTAAGAATGACAGTTTGCTTCCCTAAAGAACATGAGTGACCCAGATGGGGTTTTCCAACAATTGACAATGGTTTCATGGTCATCATTAATTCCAGATTTTTATTGAATTTAAATTCCCCCATCTGCTGTGGCGGGATTCGAACCCAGGTCCTCAAGTCATCACGAATATGTGTGGCCTCTCCTTCTAACTCGAGCCTTCCAGCCTCAGGGAACCGAGATAGAAAACCCGTGAAGAAAACGGAGATGAAATATGAGTGAATGTCCTGAAGACGAGTGGGACCAGACTCGCGACGTTAGATCGGTTTCTTTCTCTCCACAGATGCTGCCAGACCTGCTGAGTTTCTCCAGCACATTGCGTTGTGTTTCTGACTCCACCCTCTCCACCCTTTGAACTCAGACTCTGTTCTGGTGTTGCTGGCCACAGTCCGGGCTCTGTGTGGAGCAGAGTGATTTTTGGAATTGGCGCGTGGTCCCACCACTGCTGCTCTGGCCTGTCCCTTTTGGCCGGGATGTCATCGGAAGTCTTGCTATTTTTATTGGACAGGTAGTCGGATGAGGGAAGAGCTCAACGTATGCCATAAAAAGAGCTCACGTTAAATCATCAGGAGCAGTGCCATCAATTTTGCCAGTCAGTGGATATCAGATAGCACCTCCGCGCCCCACCAGCGCTTGCTGTGCTGTCATCGTTGTGGGAAGAGTCTCGGCATTTTAATGACGGATAGGAAGCTGCAGGGGGAAAAATGGGCATTCCTCAAGATACTTGAACATTTGGCCATCTCTGAGGAATTAAAGGATTTTTCTTTCCACTACAACTGTCTCTTCTTCCCCTCTCCGCGCCCCCCCCCAACTCGCCCCTAAAATTTCAGCCACTGCCCTTTAGCTCTGGCAGAATCTAAAACATTCAGCAATTTCGAGCACTTGGACGGTGGGGGAGGGAGGGATAGTGGATAAAGAATCCTTTCTGTTTGGCTGGGAGCCAGAGATTGCAGTTGGTCCTGTCAGTTTGTGCTTGGGAGAGGGCAGTGAGCAGCAAGATTCCCAGCTCATCCTGGCATTCCCCCAACCCATTGGCAACGATTAATCTCCAGTGTCTTGAAACCAGCCCGGCTTCCTGCAGCTAACTTTTGAATTGAAGCGAGTTTTGATTTGCAGGTTATGTGTCTCCTGAGGCTTCCTTTTATTTCAGATTATTTAGCATCGGCGATGCAGCCTTCGTTAGAAATTTATTTGGTTAGTTTCCATACAGTGTGGAAACGGGCCCTTCGGCCCAACCAGTCCACACCGACCCTCCGACCCAGCCCCATTTCCCTCTGACTAGTGCGCCTAACACTATGGGCAATTTAGCATGGCCAATTCACCTGACCTGCACAGCTTTGGACTGTGGGAGGAAACCGGAGCACCCGGAGGAAACCCACGCAGACACTGGGGGAATGTGCAAACTCCACACAGATGGTCACCCGAGGCTGGAATCGAACCCGGGATCCTGGTGCTGTGAAGTAGCAGTGCTAACCACTGAGCCACCGTGCCACCCTGAGCCTTTTTTCTTTGCTGTTAATTTATTGCTACGGATGTGCCCCTTGCTTGTTGTTACTGATCGGAATTGGAACACTTCCTCCATTTAGCACAAACAATGTTGGCATCGCTCACTACCAGTGTCGAGTGGGCTGCTGCAAAGTAAATCTCTGCCCACTGTCCTCCAAACAAAGGCCTCATGATTTGATTCAGAGTTGTAGAGGCCTACAAAATGGAGACAGGCCCTTTTGTCTAAAATCGGTCTGTGCCGACCAAAATGTCCATCCAAGGGAACTCCATTTTGATTTTATTATTGTCACGTGTACTGAAGTACAGTGAAATGTATTCATAGAATCCCTACAGTGTGGAAACAGGTCATTTGGCCCAACAAGTTCACACTGACTCTCCAAAGAGTATTCTCACCCAGACCCATTCCCCTATCCTATTACTCCACGTTTACCCTGCCTAATGCACCTAACCTACACATCCCCTGAACACCATGGGCAATTTAGCATGGCCAATTCACCTAACCTGCACATCTTTGGACTGTGGGAGAAAACCCACGCAGACACAGGGAAAGTGTGCAAACTCCACACAGACAGTCACCCGAGGGTGGAATCGAATCCAGGGCCCTGGTGCTGTGAAGCAGCAGCGCTAACCACTGTGCCGCCCTGTCTTATTGTGTTATACAAATGCATCAGGGTAACGGAGCCGAGTGCAGGATACAACTGCTGAGGGGGTGCAGAGAGAGACTGACGTTAACATTAGCATTATCATGGTATTATCACTGGACTGTTAATCCAGGCACCCAGATAATGTTCTGGGAACCGGAGTTTGAACCATGCCACGGCACATGGTGAAATTGGAATTCAATAAAAATCTGGAATTAGGAGTCTAATGATGAATCCATTGTCAATTGTCAGGAAAAACCTATCTAGTTCACTCATGTACTTGAGGGAAGAAACCTTACCTGGTCGAGCTAACATGTGAGCACCCTTGGTTAGAGACAAAAAGAACTGCAGATACTGGAATCCATAGTAGACAGGCAGGAGGCTGGAAGAACACAGCCAGCCAGGCAGCATCAGGAGGTGGGGAAGGCAGCATTTTGGGTATAACCCTTCTGCACCTCCTGATGCTGCCTGGCTGGCTGCGTTCTTCCAACCTCACACCTATCTACTTGACGTGTGACCACAGCAATGGTGGTAACACTAAACAGTGTTCTGGGCAATAAATTGTCTGTGACACCCTCTTCCTGTGAATGAACCACCATAAAGTGAGCAGAGCTACGCTAGCTCAGAGCAAAGAGGGGTTGAACAATGAGAGTCCCTATTTCCGCACATCGGGCACCTCAAGTGCTGTAGTTGGTGCTTGTCGATGCCAAATGAGGGATAATTTTCTTTTTATGTACTGCAGCACCCTGCCCATTCGGGATCACCATTCCAAGTGGGCGTCTTGCTGGACGTGAGCAGTCGAGAATGTTCCACCTCTTTGCTCTGATGTGCCACTGATTCAAAGTCTCATAGCCCCCCTTTCCCCCTATCATCACTGGCATTTTGTATGCTACCTTGTATCAGAGACACTGCTGGGGCTAGCAGCCGAAGTCTGGGCAGAATGGCCAGCACTTCTTGGCGGTGTCATCCTCCTTACCCAAAGGTAGAAAGTTTGTTTGTGCCGTCCCCAGTGTTAGATTCCTAGGGGACCGCCTTTCCTAAGCTTGGTCTGACCAAGAGTAACCTTTCTACTGGGGTTGGGGGGGGGGGGTGGAAGAGAGAGAGAATGGGGGCAGTT
>NC_057749.1:23894891-23896006 GCF_004010195.1 Chiloscyllium plagiosum
GGGGGGGTAGAGAGAGAGAATGGGGCAGTTGTGGATGTGGGGAGAGAGAGAGAATAGGGGCAGTTGAGGATAAATAGACAAGGTCTTTTCCCTGGAGTGGTGGGTGTCCAAAGCTAGAGGTTTGGGGTGAAAGGGATAAGAGTTAAAGGAACCTAAGGGCAACTTTTTCATGCAGAGGGTGGTGCATGTGTGGAATCAACTGCCAGAGGAAGTGGTGGAGGCTGGAACAATTACAACATTTAAGAGGCACCTGGATGGGTATATGAACAGGAAGGGTTTACAGGGATGTGGGCCGGGTGCTGGCAAATGAGACCCGGTCAGAATGGGATATCTGGTTGGACTGAAAGGTCTGTTTCTGTGCCGTATAACTCCATTTACAAGACGATTGGTTTCAGAGCGCTGTTATAGGTGGAAGATTGAAACAGTTACTAGGTCATGCTATAACGCAAATTCACTGTAATGCAATTTGGGATGCTGTTTCTAAAGCGTGAACTTTTAAAATGTGTGTTGACTGTTAAGCGATTACATCACCAACGCTTTAAGTGCTGTTTCCGAAGTACAATTGTTCCATAACACGGGATTGCTCAAGAGCGCAACCCTTGTGTTATAGAAAGACTGTCTGTATGTCAGTGTGATGACCCCTGCAAGGCCCAAGGGGAATCACTCCCTGTGGGTTTCATTGAGGATGAGATCCCTCAGTAACACACAATGTCCTGAGCCCTTTATAAAGCAGACCCAGGCCAGATTGGTTATAAACAGGTCCGGGCAGAGGGCATCATATTTGCCTGCTCCTGTTCCATGGTTATGTTTGATCCCAGATATCCTTGGAGATGGAGCACACAGTGTCCATCAGTGCCCTCGATGCCTTTAGAGAGAGGTGGACACTGCTGGGGGGGTGGGGGGGTAGAGAGAGAGCTGGGTATGTAGGGGGAGATGGAGTGGAATGCTTTATCTCCCCTTCCGATTAAATTTTGATTTCACCCCATTCCTCTCCCTACCACACCTTCCCCACCTCCCCCTTCCCTCTCCCTATCTGCCCTCTATCTACCTCCCCTTCCCCCTACCTCCCCTTCCCCCTACCTCCCCTTCCCCCTACCTCCCCTTCCCCCTACCTC
>NC_057749.1:23896378-23902452 GCF_004010195.1 Chiloscyllium plagiosum
CTTTCCCTACCTCCCCTCCCCCCCCTTTCCACTCACCTTCTGATGGTTTGCCTTGCAATGGCTTTGTGTATAAATATTGAATTGCCTACACAAGTGATTGGTGATTGTTAATAGTGTAAAAGAAACAAAAAAAACATGTCTTGGTGATTTGGTGATGGGGGAAGAAAGCATTCAGTTGTGTGGAAGAGCCCTTTCGGGTATGTTTTTTAAAAAAACAAGGTTTGTCTCGGCCTGGGATTAGCCTGTGTATGTCACAAGTTGTGGCTGTATTTAGTATTCAGCAATAAATGACATTCCTTTCCAGTCTGAGTCCCTGAGTTATGACGGTGAACAGCTCCCTCTCTGAGGACAAACTGAAATGTTCAAAGTGTTACCATTGAAGCATCGGAGGAAATCTTTACGACTGTGAAGAGTTTTGATCGAAGTGAGAGGGAACAATTATTGATTTTAAGGTAGCCACTGAGAGTAAAGGGAGAGGTGTAAGCTGAGAGCTGGTACCGATAAGATGGGCCGAACAGTCTTCTGCTAGGTTACAAATGGCAATGAGTCTTCTCTCAAGTTGGAATAAACCTATTTTTGGTGGACCTGTCTCCGGGCTTGAGCAGAGGGGCAGGTGTTGCCATGGATCAGAGCGTCTGTTGATCTGGGTTGGATTCCTGCAGTCTGCTGTTGTTGCTCTGTGCTGTTGAATGTTTTCGCATTGGCATTCCTGTGCACTTGTGGAGTCAAGTGGTGACATTTCTTCCATTACCCTCGAGATGGTACCAGCGAACCTGACCCAGCCCAGCATTTAGAAGTGGTTAGAGACAAAAAAAAACTGCAGATGCTGGAAGGTGGACAGGTAGGAGGCTGGAAAAACACAGCAAGCCAGGCAGCGTCAGGGTTACACTAATTATTTCACAATTTTCCCCATTAACAGGACTCAACATATTAATGATATAATTTAACCGACTCTGTCTTGCCGATAGTTTTATCAGCAGACTTTTCAAATGTGGTATGTAACACAGGTCAGCGCAGACTGGATGGGCCTCTTCTGTGCTGTATCTAGGATCACTGGAGCAGAAATTTGAACCAGGGCCTCCTCACCCAAAGATAGGGACACTACCATTGAGCCTCTTTAGGTCCCTGTAAGCAGTGACTCATTGTGCTTGCTGGTGAGTTGGACGTTTGTCCTTTTGTTTTAACCGTAGGGTTTGAGCAGACATTCCAAGAAGGTTAGAGTGGTGCTGGAAAAGCACAACAGGTCAGGCAGCATCCGAGGAGCAGGAAAATCGACGTTTCGGGCAAAGGCCCTTCATCGGATTGCCCAAAACGTTGATTTTCCTGCTCCTCGGATGCTGCCTGACCTGTTGTGCTTTTCCAGCACCACTCTAATCTTGATTCTAATCTCCAGCATCTGCCGTACCCACCTCTGCCTATTTCGAGGAGGTTGCCAGAGGAAATTATTGGGAAAGATTCTGGTATCTGGGATGTTGTTTCTTAGCAACTTGTTAAATCAAGGTGGGGGTGGGGATTCTCTGTTTGACTTAAGTAAAAGAGTAAGTGCTGGAAGTAGCGGTCAGGTCAGACAGTGCCGGGATGAACAAGGTTAATGGTGGGATCGTGTTGTGGTGTTGGCATCTGGAGAAGCGGTGGGCCTTGATTTTGGGAAAACCAGGTTGAACCCATGTGACATTTGAGCAGTAGGGGAAGATGCCTGCGTGTGTTCCCATGGTATCAGGACCCCAGGCTTGGGACTCCCGCCAAGCAACAGCTTCCAACCAATCAGGGAGGAGCTCGGCTCCTCCCGTGCTCAACAGCGCCGTGGAGATGCCAGTGGCTGCTGCTGGAAGGACAGCCTTGGTAACCCACCATCAGGAAGGAACCAGGCCGCAGTCAGGTAATGTTGAGGGGGGAGGGTATTTCTGTGGTTGGAGGTCATGGAGAGAGGTGAGGGGGTGAAGGAAGAGATGGGGGCAGGCCTACCCCAGGCGCCTGATGCCCACTCCCTTGATGGAATTCAGATTGCTGAAGATTGTGAGGCTACCCTCTTGTGGTTTGTGGTCTGCCTTTCTGAGGAAGGATGCTCTTGCCCTTCAGGGAATACAGCGGAGGTTTACTAGTTGAATTCCTAGGTTGGCAGGACTGACATATGAGGAGAGATATCGTCAGTTAGGGTTCTATTCACTGGAGTTTAGAAGAATCAGGAGGGATCTCATGCAAAATTCTGAAACTCGAACAGAACCAGACAGATTAGATGCAGGAAGGATGATCCCAATGTCGGGGATGTCAAGAACTAGGGGTCCTAGCTTAATGATAAAGGATAAAACTTCCAGGATTGAGATGAGGAGAAATTTCTTCACCCAGAGAGTATTGAGCCTGTGGAATTCACTACCATGGAACGTAGTCGAGGCTAGAACAAGTGTTTTCAGGAATAACATAGGTACGGATCGTGTAGCTATAGAGATCAAGGGGTATAGGGGGAGGACAGGGCTGGGATGTTGAGTTCAATTATCACCCCTGGTCGTATTGACCGGGGACTCAGCGCGAGTGTGGAGTTGACACTACAGTCTGTTAGATTAAGATCTAACATTGACAGATCTTAGTGAATGGTGCAGTAGCTTGAGGGGCTGAATGGCCTCCTATTGCTTGTATCTCCAGCGTGTCAACAAAGTGACAACTGTCCATGGGATAATAGGGGCTGGGATGCCACTTGGCCCTTCCTGGTGAAGTTGATATGGCATTGGGATCTGGGTAACCTGTGAAACAGCAGGGGCCTGAGTGCAAGCGTAGTCATAGCAGACAGTACTGGAGTAACTGAGATGGTCTGGCAGCGACTGTGGAGAAAGGACTGGGAAAGCTTCAAAGCTTCTGATTGAGTTCATTATGACTCTCTTCAATGTTAACTCCGTTTCTCTCTCCATAGATACTGCCAGACCTGCTGAGTTTCTCCAGCATTCTCAGTTTCACTGTCAGAGTCCCTGCATTTTGTTTAAAATGTAATTTCTTGTTTGGCTCGGTGATATGTACATTCTGCATTTGATATACGCATGAAGAACTCATGTACTTGTTTATTTTTCAATTTCACTCTGTGCGTTGAACTGTCTGGAACACCTTTACTGAAATGGAGCGTACGTTCGACAAAATTGATTACTATCTTCTCTGTTGGACTTTTCATGACCTCCAAGGGCCCCCGACCACTTGTCAGTCGATGAAAACCCTTCCAAAGTGTTGTTCGCTGTTGCAGTGTCGGAAACATGGCTGATGTTCGCACAGGACGATCCCACAGTCGGCAAAACCGCATTGATCAGATCAGCTGCTCTTTGTGATGTGGATTACCGAAATGAAACTGACTCGAATGAAATCAACAGTTGCCCATTTGAAGGGCTTCAGTTGGTGTCAGGGTGGTGCATCCATTCACCAACCCCCCCCCCCCCCCCNNNAACCTGTCCATGCTGACCAGGTTTCCCAAACTGGACTAGTCCCATTTGCCTGCACTTGGCCCCTATCCCTCTGAGCCTTTCTTATCCATGTACCTGTCCAAATATCTTTTAAGTGTTGTAGTTGTACCCATCTCTACCCCTAGCAGTTTGTTCCTTGCATGCACCACCCTCCAGGTGAAAATGTTGCCCCTCAGGTGCCTTTTAAATCTTTCCCTCTTTCACCTTTAACCTATTCCCTCTGGTTTTGGACTCCCCTACCCCAGAGAAAGGACAGTTGCTATTAACCTTATCTATCCCCCTTGTGATTTTATAAGCCTCTGTAAGGTCTTCCCTCAGCCTCCCACACTTGACCCTCCAGCCTCAGGGATTTTAAAAAACCTCTGTAAACCCTTAGCATCCATGTGTTTGGAAGGTGCTGTCGAAGGAGCCCTGGGGAATTTCTGTTTCCTGACTCGACTGCTGTGTTACCCAAGATAGGCTGCATTACACGCAGCCCTCTGGATTTAACCTCTGGGTAAGAGCTGAGATTTCATAGAAGGGCCCGACTAAATAAAGTAACGGCAGGGGAGAGTCATTTTACTTTGTCATTGAGGACTTTGTCAATGGCGATCTCACTTCCTGTTCTCCTCGCAGGAGCTGGGCGAATGATGTCATTCAGCTGAACACTCTGAGTGATGGTTACAAAGGGTGGCTCTGAAGGAGCTGTACTGTGGGAGCTGGACACATGCTGGCTTGGCCTTTGTGACTGAATGAGCCGCTGTGTCGGTGCTGGCTTGTTTCCAGGAGATTTACATTGCTAATTACTGCACGCCAGTGAATGAAGGCGACCGGCAAGAGAGTGCAGCCGTGGCTAGCAAGAAGCTGCGTTCGTGATGTTCCTGGGGAGGTGGGGATTGTGGTGGGGGCAAGGAGTGGGCAGTGGGGAGGAGTTTTCGTGAGTGTACATGCCTCCCAACCCGCGGCCCTTCACCTCCTCCCCTCAGCGGGAGAGGCAAGAGTCGGGCCTGACGAGGCAAAGGAATCTCTCACCTCGTTCCTCTCCCGATTGCGAAAAGGTCAGCAGCGGTTAGCACTGCTGCCTCGCAGCGCCAGGGACCCAGGTTCGATTCCAGCCTCGGGCAATTGTCTGTGTGGAGTTTGCACATTCTCCCCGTGACTGCGTGGGTTTCCTCCCACAATCCAAAGATGTGCAGGTTTAGGGGAATTGGCCATAGGAAATTGCCCACAGTGTTCAGGGATGTGTAGGTTAGGCACATTAATCAGGGGTAAATGTAGAGTAATGTGGTAGGGGAATGGGTGGGGTATTCTTCAGAGGGTCGGTGTGGACTTGTTGGGCGAAATGGCCTGTTTCGACACGCTGGGGATTCTATGACTAAGGGTTAGTTGTTGTCAAATCCTGACTGCACTCAGTCAGGAAACCTCCTTTCTCTTTTCGGGAAGGCAGGGATCCAGTCCGTTTCCTGTGGCATATCTGGTCTCGGTCCGAAAGAACGCCGTCAGAAACTATATAAGATCCAGGAGCAGCCCATTCTGTCCGTGCTACCACCCATCTTCCAGCCCTTGATTTCTTGATGTTGAGGGACATGGGAAAGTGGAGATGGAGTGGAAGAGAGCTGCCGTGATATAGCTGCAGGGGACAGCAGGCTCTGGATGGCCAAATGGCCTACTCTGCTTCCTGTGAGCCATGGGTGTGTCGGCTATGGTACCTTAAACACATGTATCTGAAGTTTTCTTTCCAGATTGGATAAAGGGGAGATGATGATAAAGGGGAATTGTCTCTGGGCTCGAGACTCAAAGGCCCGGGCTAATGATTTCTGGTCAGAGGTTCAAGTCCCTCTAGCGGGAGAAATGTAAATGCAATTTAATTAAAATCTGGAACCGAAAGCCAGTGATGATCACCAGAGAATTGTTACCCTGGTTCATGGGTAATAAATGATGGGTGATAAAGTGACACCTACGTCCCATGAAAGGATGGTGTGAGTCAGGACTGCAGGATACAATGTCTCATCAAACATGCACAGTTGCTGAAAGTAGGGAGGGAGTTAATACTTGGGTTTCCCTAAAGCTGTGAGGTTGGAGGAGGTCCCTTACATACAGGAACAATTGAAGAGCTTCCTAAACAGCAAACTAATTTGAAGAAATCCTCCTGATTCATACAGGTGGCCGTGTTACATTGGCGCTTGCTATGCATATGCACGCATACGTTCAGATGCACACCCACAGGCACACGCATGTACACACGGATGAACGGTCATGCAGATGCACACACATGCATGCACATGTGCACACAGGCATGTCACACACACTCAAACACCCCCCTCCCCCCACACACAAAGACACAGTCACGCACAAACCATGAATGTTAAGCAAGCTAACATTTTGTTGACTTTGTTTGGTCTGTGTATGACTGAATCCTACACTGATTTTGGAAACCTGTTTGGAACTGTCTTTAGCTGCAACATGCACATGAAGTGAAACATTGTGTCGGGTCTGATCTTTTCTAAGAGTGCAGGTTCATAGCTCCTTGAAAGTGGAGTCGCAGGTAGATAGGATAGTGAAGAAGGCGTTTGGTATGCTTTCCTTTATTGTCAGAGTATTGAGTACAGGAGTTGGGAGGTCATGTTGCGGCTGTACAGGACATTGGTTAGGCCA
>NC_057749.1:23902660-23921481 GCF_004010195.1 Chiloscyllium plagiosum
GGAGGGATATGGGCCGGGTGCTGGCAGGTGGGACTAGATTGGGTTGGGATATCTGGTCGGCATGGACGGGTTGGACTGAAGAGTATGTTTCCATGCTGTACATCTCTATGACTCTAATTGCCGGGGGTGTTTGGGGAGGTACAGGGGGGTTGGTGAGAGGAGATTTTAGCCAGTTCCAAATAAAAGTTCACCTATTTACTTTTCGAACGGAATACACTGGGGGTGTCTAGCATTCAGTATCCGATTGCTGTACCTCAGTGCTGGGTCTGTCATACTGGCTGCTTCCAGGCAATAGTTCAGTGCTCTTGCAGCTGAGGTGGGGTCACCTCAGTGCATTGGCCCATGGGGGTGGGAATCAATCTAACCTGACGTTCTGACTGGTCTGGGGGGAATGCAGATAGTGGTCATTGCGTGAGCAGAGCTCATTTTTAAGAGTGAGTGAGCGGGCTGAAGATTAATGGCCAAATACAACTTTAAGGTGAACATCAAATAGCTGTTGAGCCGTTGCTGAGCGGAGAGACTGGAAGAGTTCCCATTGTTTGAGTCCGGAGATTGGATGCTGTGTAGCATCCATTTGGAACAGAATTGTCAGCACAAGTGCAGGCTGTTCAACCCAAATGAGATATGGCAGTCTTTCAACTCCATATAAAACTCCTCCCATTCCTGTTTCATCTCCATTCCCTTTTCCATCCTTCCCCTGAATTAATTGCAACAACCAACTCCGGGACAATGTCAATGGGCTAGTAATCCGGAACCTCAGGTTTATGTCCTGGGGACGGGAGTTTAAATTCCACCACGGCAGTTTAGGGTCATAGAGTCAAAGAGATGTACAGCACAGAAACAGAGCCTTCGGTGCAACCCGTCCATGCTGACCAGATATCCCAAACCCAAATCTAGTTGCACCTGCCAGCACCCGGCACATATCTCTCCAAACCCTTCCTATTCATATACCCATCCAGATGCCTTTTAAATGTTGTAAGCGCACCATCCTCCACCACTTCCTCTGGCAGCTCATTCCATTCAGGTACCGCCCTCTGCATGAAAACGTTGCCCCTTAGGTCTCTTTGATATCTTTCCCCTCTCACCCTAAACCTATGCCCTCTAGTTCTGGACTCCCCCACCCCAGGGAAGAGACTTTGTCTACTTATCCGATCCATGCCGCTCATAATTTTATAAATCCCTATAAGGTCAATTGAAAAACATTTAATAAAAAACTAGTCCAACAAGATCCCCGTAACCATTGTTGATTGTCGTAAAGTGGTGACAGTAGTGATGTAGTGGTCAGAGCTGAGGCCTTGCGAGCAGCAGCGAAGACTGGTGTTTCTGGGCAGGTCTTAGCCCAGTCTTGGGGGAGAGAGGGAGCCATCTTGGGGAAAGCCCAGCTCAAAACATCTGTAGGCCCTTTGACTTATTAACTTTGTTTCTTTATTTTCTACTTTTATGTTAAGAAGACTGTAGTGCTGAACTTTTTAACTTCTTTATCTTTCCATTTCTGTAACTAAGATTTGTACCTCGGTACTTTGTACCTAAGATGGCACCGTTTGTGGTGATGACATTGTACGTTTTTCACTGTACTCTTGTATCCATTATTCTTGTACACATGACAATAAAACCTAAATCTAAAAATCCACCTTTTAGGGACTGTCCTTACCTGGTCTGACCTACATGTGACTCCAAACCCATAGCAATGTGGTTGACTCTTAACTGCCCTCTGGGGCAATTGGGGATGGGTTCAGCTTAATAAGTGCTGGTACAGCTTGTGTGCTTGTATCCTGTGAAAGAATCTTTTAAGAACCGAGTCAACGTGCACCTTTGGGTTCTCTCTGTGTAGAATCATCGAGTCATAGAGATGTACAGCATAGAAGCAGACCCTTCGGTTCAACTCTAGTTCTGGACACCCCCACCCTGGGGAAAAGACCTTGTCTATTCACCCTATCCATGCCCTGCATGATTTTACAAACCTCTATAAGGTTACCCTTCAGCCTCCAGAGAAAACAGCCCCAGCCTGTTCAGTCTCTCCCTAAAGCTCAAACCCTCCAACCCTGGCAACATCCTTGTAAATCTTTTCTGATCCCTTTCAAGTTTAACCACATCCTTCTACAATTGTATTAATTTACACAAACCATTCGTGGTTGTTTGAGTGTTGCAGAAGTTGTCTTGGGGCAATTATTAATCACTGTTCTTTTTCTTGAAACCTTTTTCAGCTGTGAACTTGGACCAGAAGCCAAAAAAATCAACATCCCAGGTTTAAGGTGAGATTTATTTCTAGTTTCTGCTCCCTTTGCACTAAATACTCGGTCTGCAATGCTGTGATTCCCATTTCTGGTGAAATACTTTGGTGTGGAGAGCTTTTCAGGTTTTTGTCGATTCTTTTCCTGCGCCCACAATTGATGATCAGTCACATGTTCCACATTGAGAAGCACCTTTAGATCATTTCCCTCAGTTTTAACTGGGATTAAACACACGGCACAGGAACAGACCATTCGGCCCAACCCATTTAGGTTTCACTTGAGCGTCCTCTCATCTTTCTCTTCAATATTGATCAACAGAATCCTACATCTGCTTCTCCCTCATCTACTTCTCTAGTTTGCTCTTAAATGCATTTAAAATATTCGCTTCCTGTGGTTGTCTACAGAGGGTGGTAGAGGCGGAATCATGGACTATTTTTCAAGGCAGAAGGAGGTGAGTTTCTTTATGAACCAGGGAGTCCATGGGCTCATTGGGAATATTGAGGCTACAATCTGCTCATCTGTGATTATATGGAATGGTGTAGCAGGCTGGAGGGGGCTCAGTGGCCTCCTCCTGCTCCTAATTCAGTTGTTCGCGTGCAACAGCAAATTTGTTCCAAGTTGTTCCTTTCCAAACTCTCCTTTGGATTTCATGGTGACTGTCCTGTCACTGGCCTCTTGCTCACTTCCTCTTGAGGGTTGCCATTCTCTCGGAATCTACTCCATCACAACCTTCACAGCAGTTTAAAGATGCTCCCTCACAGCGTCAGGGACCTGGGTTCGATTCCACCCTCGGGTGACTCTCTGTGTGGAGTTTTCACATTTTCCCCGTATCCGCCTGGGTTTCCTCTGGGTGCTCCAGTTTCCTCCCACAGTGCAAAGATGGGCAGGTTAGGGTGGATTGGCCAAGCTAAGTTACCCCATATTGTCCAGGGATGTGCAGGCTAGATGGATTAGCCATGGGGATTAGCCAGGGTTACAGGGATGGGGTAGGGAGGGGGTCTGAGTGGGATGCTGTTTGGAGGGTTGATGTGGACTCGATGGGCCGAATGGTCTGCTTCCACACCGTGGGGCTTCAGTGAATTTGGTCACTTCCATCTGTTTCGGCCTTCTCTTTGTTCAAACAAATTAAAATTAAAAATGCAGTGAAGCCTCTCCTATCAGTTTCCTGGATTGCTTTGGAATGCTCTTGTGTATATAGAAGGCTGAATCAAGTGTCCTTTTGTAGCGGAATATGGTCATGACAGCAATGAAAATAAACACTCAAATATTGGCTTGTTAACCGATGCATGCATTAACTCGAAAGCAGTCTGTATAAACTGTGGTTTGTTCTGCATGACTGCAACCTGAATGAAAATGCTTACTTCGTCCGAGACTTGAAAGGACTGTTCTGTGGCCAAAGCTTTATTCTTGCCCAGTCTCTTCGCTGAGTCGTATACATGTAGGGGGTTACCTGTGCAGAGATGTGTGTGAGTCTGTATGTGTGTGACTTCAAACCATTTTCAGTGTTGAGTGACTGTCGAGGATGGGGAAGATTTGGGTGGCTGAGTGAGGTGTCTGTTTCCGTTTCCCTTATCCTAATTGAAACCTATCTTTTGATTGAAGGAGGGAGGATTTGCATTTACGTAGCACCTTTCATAACATAGCTGGATGCCCCAAAGTGGTTGCGAACCAATGAAGGGCATGCAGCAGTGTCGGAAACACAGCAACTAATTTGTGCACAGCAAGCTCCTTGAAAGCAGTGAGATCGTGATCAAGTGGAAAAAAGCAAAGCTGTAAGGAAACAGAAAACAAAGTTTCCTCGACACTGTCCCCATCTGATGCTCCCAGGTCAGGGACTGCACAGGGTTCGATACAGAGTAAAACACTCTCTATTCTTTTTAAAGTAAAACACAGTGACCATCAGACACTCCAAGGACAAATGCAACATGGTGTCAGACACAAAACAAAGCTTATTCTACTCTTTGAAACTAAAAGTAAACTGACCTGATAGAGGTTTACAAAACCATGAGGAGCATGGATAGGATAAATAGACCAAGTCTTTTCCCTGGAGTCGGAGAGTCCAGAACTAGAGGGCATAGGTTTAAGGTGAGAGGGGAAAGATATAAAAGAGACCTCAGGGGCAACATTTTCACGCAGATTGTGGTATGTGTATGGGATGAGCTGCCAGAGGAAGTGGTGGAGGCTGGTACAATTGCAACATTTAAAAGGCATCTGGATGGGTATATGAATAGGAAGGGTTTGGAGGGATATGGGCCGGATGCTGACAAGTGGGACTAGATTGGGTTGGGATATCTGGTCGGCATGGACGGGTTGGACCGAAGGGTCTGTTTCCATGCTGTACATCTCAATGACTCTATGAAAGCCAAGCTCCCTTGGCACTGTCCCCATCAAATGTTCCCAGGTCAGGGACTGCACAGGGTTTGATACAGAGTAAGGCTCTTTCTCCTCTTTTAAAACTGAAGGGAAATGGAAAATAAAATTCTCTCAACGTCGTCCCCATTAAACACTTGCAGGTCAGGGACAGCACAAGGTTAGATACAGAGCAAAACTCTTGCTATTCGTTTGAATTAAAAGTGGTAAGTATTTTCCTGGTCTATCACCAGTGCCCCAGTACTTTCTCCCCGAATGCTAATTCTTATAATTTATACATGTTTGATGTGCACTTGAATTTTGATTTGCTTTACTGGATTATGACAGTCAGTGGAAACACAGATTTTTAAAACAAAAATAGTGAGTATCACTCTTACCTTTCAAGGAGAAATTTATGATTTTAATTCCTACCTCAGAGATCGGAGTACAGACGCACAGCTGACCTGCCGACACAGTGCTGTGGGACTGCTACTGTATCGGAGCTCCCACCCAACAGAGGGAATTTTAAACCTTTGTGTTTTTCAGGTGAACGTAAAATGTCCCATCTCACTATTTTTGAAAAAGCGTAGAATTTTCCCCAGTCCGACCAATATTCGCTCCTCAACTAATTGTGGACAGATTACCTGGTCATGGTCATATGGGATCTTGCTGTGTGCAGACTGGCTGCTGTATTACAGACAGTGAAGTACAGGTCGTTCTGCTATAACATGCAGTTCATTTCACGCGAATTTGCTTTAACGCGATTGATGAACTGCAGAGACTGTGTTTCTAAAGCGTGAACTTTTAAAATGCGATTACATCCTGAACACTTTAAGCGCTGTTTCTAAAGTGTGATTTTTCTGAAATGTGGGGTCGCACAAAGACACAACCGTCATGTTATAGAAGAACTGACTGTACTTTTGAGATGTTGCAGAGCATTTTGGATTGTTCTGAGGTTGCGCCAGGTGCTTTTTAAATGCTTGTTGTCTCTTCAGGGTGTGACTATATAATTATGTCTGCGACAGTCCCAAAATGAGCGTTGGATCTTGAATTCTGGTTGCGTTGGTGTGCTTTGCTATCTGCTTTTCACTGAGCTCTTTACACTCACCCCCACTGGGAGTTTGTCTTTGGTGCAGAACGTTTGATGACTGTACCTCAGACTGATCGAGTGATGGTCCTACATTGGGCCAGTTGCGTTTTGAAAGTTGATCATTTCTGTGCAGGTTGATGGCACGGTGAGGAGCCAGAATTATTTCCCTTTTAAAGCTGGAGGAGAGAGAGCTGTGTTTGGCCGGATATTTTTGCAGCAGCTAATGCCCAATGTTATTTTTACAAATTTGGCAGTGGCAGCACCTTGGTTCATTACACTGCTTCAGCCAAATTCAGACAGCATGTTATTGGACTGCAGTAAGTCAGAGTCTGTCAAAAACAAAGAGGCAGGAAGTACAAATCCCACTAGTATCCGTGTTTAATGTGCCATGGATTATCCGTTCTGCTACATCACAGCTTTGTTCACTCACCCTGGTTTACCCTGGAGATTAGGCTTTCTGCTCCCTTCCTGTCAAGGTATTGAATGATACTGGAGGGCATTGATATTCAGTCAATGTGACTGCCATTTCATTGCATAAAGCGTTAAGGATGCGATGTAAATGGCTACGTTGTTATTGTGTCGGCAAAAAGTGAGACTTCCTTCCATTTAGAGTCATAGAGTTGTACAACACGGAAATAGACCCTTTGGTCCAACCTGTCCATGCCAACCAGATATCCTAACCTAATCTGCTCCCATTTGGTCTATATCCCTCCAAACTCGTCTGGGATAAATGGGTGTAACTAGTGAGGTGCCACACGATTGGGTCCTTGGACACCAGCTATTTACAATCTACGTTAACGACTCGGACACAGGGATAGAAGGCCCTGTAGCCAGATTTGTGGACGACACAAAAATAGGCGGGATGGGAAATTGCAATGAGGAAAGCAGGGCCTTACAAATGGACGTAGCTAGATTAGGAGAGTGGGCCAATATGTGGCAGATGGAGTTTAACATGAGTAAGTGTGAGGTCATGCATTTGGGTCAAAAAAGTGGGAAGGCGACTTATTATCATAAAATAGGAGAGACTTCGGGGTCCTCTGGTGCAGAGAGATCTAGGTGCAACTGTTCATGAGTCACAGAAAACTAGTGTGCAGGTACAGCAGATAAGAAAGGAAGGGAATGAAATGGTGGCTTTTATAGTGAAAGGAATAGAACATCAAGGTAAGAAGTATTGTTACCTCTATACAAAGTACGAGTGAGAGCACCCCTGGAGTATTGTGCACAGTTTTGGTCCCCTTATTTGAGGAAAGATGGCTTTGGAGGCAGTTCAGAGGAGGTTAGACTCCCCTACCGTGGGGGAAGGACCTTGTTTATTTGCCCTATCCATGCCCCTTCATGATTTTATAAACCTCTCCGAGGTCACCCCTCAACCTCTGACGCTCTGGGGAAAACCGCCCCAGCCTATTCAGCCTCTCCCAATAGTTCCAACCCTCCAACCCCGGCAACATCTTCGCAAATCCTTCAAGTTTCACAACATACTTCCGATATTAGGGAGACCAGAATTGAAGACAAAAGTGGCCTCACCAATTTATATTTAGCTTAGTTGGCTGGACGCCTGCTCGCATTGCAGAGTGACACCCACAGCGTGGGCTCACTTCCAGTGTGGCTGAAGTTACCTGGTGATCCTCAGGTGAAACCACATGAGTCGTGTGCCTCACTCTCTGTGTTGAGAGAGCAGCCCTATGGTCTGGTCAGACGGCGGTGACTTTACAATCTCAGAACGTTGCAAGGTGTTTGCAGCAGCGAGGCGAGAGTGAGGATTGCAAATGCTGGAGAGTTAGAGTCGATAGAGTGTGGCGATGGAAGAAGCAGAGCAGGTCAGCCTGAAGGGTCCTGCCTGAAACGTTGACCCTCCTGCTCCTCAGATGCTGCCTGACCTGTTTCCAGTACCCCACTTCGTTAGCAAAGTGTTTGCAGAGCACCCAACAGCAAACTGTTGTTGAAGTGTAATTGCTGTCGTGGGGACCAGGGCAGATGATTTCCCACTTTTCCTAAACAGCAACCTGAGGGCGACCAGATCGGCTGGTTTTGTGATGTTAATTGAGGGGTCAATGTTGGCCAGTATGAGAGGGACCAGTTCCTCAGGCCCTCTTAGTGACCGTACTTACGGAGGCTTTTTTTAAAATGTTGATCTGAGAAAACAGACAAGGTCTGGCTTTAGTTTCCCATTGGCAAGGTGGCACGTCTGACAGTGGAGCATTACGACTGAGCATGGTGGCTCAGTGGTTAGCATTGCAGCCTCACAGCATCAGGGTCCCAGGTTCAATTCCCGCCTCTGGCGACTGTCAGTGTGGAGTTTGCACATTCTCCCTGTGTCTGCGTGGGTTTCCTCCGCGTGCTCCGGTTTCCTCCCACAGTCCAAAGATGTACGGGTCAGGTGAATTGGCCATGCTAAATTGCCCATCGTGTTAGGTGCATTGGTCAGAGGGAAATGGGTCTGGGTGGGTTACTCTTCGGAGGGTCGGTGTGGACTGGTTGGGCTGAGGGGCCTGTTTCCACACTGTAGGGAATCGAATCATTCGGGGAACTCTGCTGGGCATATTCGCTGAGGTTATTGTGTTTGAACCCTCGGGGTGGGATTGAACCCCAACCTCGTGGCTCAGAGGCGAGACTCAGACAGTTGGCTCCTGGAATAAAGCAATAAATACTCTCAGCCTGAAGTAATTTTTTTGTTTGCAAGCAATTATACTTTATTCAGAAAGAAAGGAAATCTTTATGTACATTCACAGTTACTAAGGCAGTTCAGATCTGTAGTGTTGTTGCGTTCAGAGGAGAAAATAAACATTGAGGTTTTGACTTTCTCGAAAGTTAAAACTAATCCAAGAATATTTCTTAATTATGCTAGGTATTAAGAACTATTTACGTGTATCTGAGGCATCAGGAGGGTGAAGTAATGACAATGCAGCAATTCTAGTCCCTGTGTTTGTAGGAAAGACTCAGGATGTAAATTTTAAAATGTCTAAAGATGGCCCCTTGTACATTTATGCAACATCTTGTTAGTAATGCATCAGGGAAGCGCTCTCTGACCTGTTGCAACTCAATCTGCAGCTTTCTGCAATGCTGGATCAAATACGTTTAAACATCGCTCAGTTGGAGCTACTCACTGACTTCACTACGGATTAGCAACGTGCAAGAGACAGTGCAGCCAAGCGTTTACACATCTGAACCTTGGCTGAGTCTTGGGTGTTCTGCATTCCAGTAGCCTGGAATCCACACTGCCAGACTTCGAGAGCCTTAGAAGTTAGGAAGGATATTATTAAGCTGGAGAGGGTTCAGAAAAGATCGATCAGGATGTCGCTGGGAGTGGAGGGTCTGGGTTGTAAACAAAGGCCAGATAGGCTGGGATGTTTTTCACTGGAGGGTGACCTTATAGAGGTTTATAAAATCACGAGGGCTATAGATAAAATGAATGGCAGGTGTCTTTTCCTGAGGATGGGAGATTTTGAAACTCGGGGGCATACACTAAGGTGAGAGGAGAGAGATTTTAAAAAATACACAAGGGGCAACTTGTTTTGTACAGAATGGTTTGGACTGAATTACCTTGTTGCCACATGTACTCAAATGAATACAGTGAGGAGTTTACAGTCACCTCATTACAGCATCATCTCAGCTACAGGTACTGAAGGTCACATTCTTAAAAAACACAAAAAACTAGAAAGGTGAAGAAATAAATAGTCCAGCATTATTGATAATAGGAATAAATTAGAAAAATAAAAATGTAAGACAGTCAGAATATCAGTTTTTCTGACCCGACCCATTCAGCACCAGGCCCACTGCCTCATTGCTGCCTGAGCCAGAGATCTCAATGTCTGGGTCACCCCACATTAGGCACCAATTCTGGGCTGACTTTGCTGACACTGCTAAACCCACACTCACCCTGTGACCGAGAGTCCCTGGCACTGCTGTCAGGCTGGGCTGCAGCCGGGTCTCGAGTCTCCCTTCGGCCTGCTGGCGCTGGCATCGAGAATGGTTCATTTTCACTGCCGCAATGGCAGGATAGCGCCTTTGTATGCTGCTATGTCCTCTCGCTGGGAGAATGTACCCAGCGCTATGTCCTCTCGCCAGGAGAATGTACCCGGCGCCATGTCCTCTCACCGGGAGAACGTACCCGGCGCCATGTCCTCTCGCCGGGAGAATGTACCCGGCGCCATGTCCTCTCACCGGGAGAATGTACCCAGCGCTATGTCCTCTCGCCGGGAGAATGTACCCAGCGCTATGTCCTCTCGCCGGGAGAATGTACCCAGTGCTATGTCCTCTCGCCGGGAGAATATACCTGGTGCTATGTCCTCTCACCGGGAGAACGTACCCGGCGCCATGTCCTCTCGCCGGGAGAATGTACCCGGCGCCATGTCCTCTCGCCGGGAGAATGTACTCGGTGCTATGTCCTCTCGCTGGGAGAATGTACCTGTAATGTTAAAAGGTTAAATTGTACTCTCTCTCTGAACATTAATGTTAAAGGGTTAAACTGTACTGTCTTTCTCCAAGGAGCTGAACATTCTGGAAGTGGGTGGGGGTAACGTTCTGTCTCACAGACAGCATGCAGGAATGTGGATGACTGTCCGTCGTAATTCACACTTCACCTGGGCAGCCATTTACTACTATTCTGCTGCTATTTTCAAATTAAACTCTAATTCAGTCCCTTCCATTCAGAAATGCTTGCATAGCCATCCCCTGATACCGCAGTATATCACACCTATATTGTCTGGGGAAGGAGCGGGACCAGAAATCATTTGCAGGGCCACCCCGAAGCAAGGACATATCCCACCCACACTGTCTTGGAGAATCACGGAGTCAGGAAACCGTCTGCATAACGATTCCTCAGGATTAGGGCGTTTACATTCACATTATTTCCCAGGATGACCCCAGCCTACCCTTGTACCTGGGGAAACGTGGTTATGGGTGAAGGGAGTGGCTGGAGTACCTGTGAGCATTACCAACTGACCTGGGTAAAGGGGGTGTGTTTCCTTAGTTCGGGGCCTCCTTTGCCTTGACTTTGCACGCCTGCAAGGAGGGTCAAAGGGGTCACCTCGCTCGTGCAGGCTTTAATAAACTTTAACTGTTTGCGGAATTGGTGTGTGCAAATTGCATCTCATCTGTGAAACCTGGGGAAAAGATCCTAACATCGCCTCTGCTGCCAGTATCCCATTCACCGGGAGAACGTCCCTGCTGTTGCCAGTATCCCACTCACCGGGAGAACGTCCCTGCTGTTGCCGGTATCCCACTCACCGGGAGAACGTCCCTGCTGCTGCCGGTATCGCACTCACCGGGAGAATGTCCCTGTTGCCAGTATCCCACTCACCGGGAGAATGTCCCTGCTGCCGGTATTCGACTCACCGGGAGAATGTCCCTGTTGCCGGTATCCCTCTGACCAGGAGAGTGTCCCTGCTGCTGCCGGTATTCCTCTCACTGGGACAACGTCCCTGTTGCCGGTATCCCTCTCACCAGGAGACTGTCCCTGCTGCCGGTATCCCTCTCATGGGGAGAATTTCCCTGCTGCCGGTATCCCTCTCACCGGGAGAGTGTCCCTGTTGCCGGTATCCCTCTCACCGGGAGACCGTCCCTGTTGCCGGTATCCCTCTCACCGGGAGACCGTCCCTGTTGCCGGTATCCCTCTCACTGGGAGAACGTCCCTGCTGCCGGTATCCCTCTCACCGGGAGAACGTCCCTGTTGCCGGTATCCCTCTCACCGGGAGAACGTCCCTGTTGCCGGTATCCCTCTCATGGGGAGATTTCCCTGCTGCTGCCGGTAACCCTCTCAAATGGAGAACGTCCCTGCTGCTGGTATCTCTCTCACCGGGAGAACGTCCCTGTTGCCGGTATCTCTCTCACCGGGACAACGTCCCTGTTGCCGGTAACCCTCTCAAATGGAGAACGTCCCTGCTGCTGGTATCCCTCTCACCGGGAGAACGTCCCTGTTGCCGGTATCTCTCTCACCGGGAGAACGTCTCTGTTGCCGGTATCCCTCTCACCGGGAGAACATCCCTGCTGCCGGTATCCCTCTCACCGGGAGAACGTCCCTGTTGCCGGTATCCCTCTCACCGGGAGAATGTCCCTTTTGCCGGTATCCCTCTCACCGGGAGAACATCCCTGCTGCCGGTATCCCTCTCACCGGGAGAACATCTCTGCTGCCGGTATCCCTCTCACCGGGAGAACGTCCCTGTTGCCGGTATCCCTCTCACCGGGAGAATGTCCCTTTTGCCGGTATCCCTCTCACCGGGAGAACATCCCTGCTGCCGGTATCCCTCTCACCTGGAGAACATCTCTGCTGCCGGTATCCCTCTCACCGGGAGAACGTCCCTGTTGCCGGTATCCCTCTCACCGGGAGAACGTCCCTGTTGCCGGTATCGCTCTCACCGGGAGAACGTCCCTGTTGCCGGTATCTCTCTCACCGGGAGAACATCCCTGCTGCCGTATCCCTCTCACCGGGAGAACATCTCTGCTGCCGGTATCCCTCTCACTGGGAGAACGTCCCTGTTGCCGGTATCTCTCTCACCGGGAGAACGTCCTTGTTTCCGGTATCTCTCTCACCGGGAGAACGTCCCTGCTGATACCTCCGTTCGCCGAGCGAAGCCACGTCTGTCTCCCCGCATGCGGCTCCCTCTCACTTCCGTGCCGGTGCTGCTGAGCCAAGCACTACGGACAGGAAGGGAAGCAAAGGCCAAAAGAAAAGCGAGGAAGTGAAAGTAAAGCAAAGAAGGAGAGTGGATGGGAGAGGGTGGGACCTGGGCAAGTGCCCGCACACAGCCCTGTTACCCCAGCACCACCTACCACCAGTTTATGTGCGGAGTGAAGTTCCAGAGAAAGTGGCAGATGTGGGTACAGTCACAATCTTTCAGAGACATTTGGACAAGTTCATGAATAGGAAAGGTTGGAGGGATATGGGCATGGAGCAGGGACTAGTTTAGTTTGGGATTATGGTTGGCATGGACTGGTTGGACCGAAGGGCCCGTTTCTGTGCTGTATGACTCTATAGACATTCCTGTTCAAGTGTTCATTTGAAATGCGGGCCGAATGGCCTCCATGTGTGCCACAAACCTTGTGTTCTTCCATGGGGGAGGGAGTCCCGGGATATTGACCCAGGAACTCTGATGATAAAGTGATATACCTCCATGAAAGGAACTATGTTCCCTTTAGTTTGCACAGTCACAGGGGACTGTTTTTGTCTCTATCCCCGTCCAGTGAAAGACCTATCTGATTTATGCAGTGCCCCTTCTGTCCCCATAGCTTTGCAAAATGTTTTCCTTCGATTTTGTGACTGATTCTCTTTTGGAAGTTCAGTTTTATTTGTTCTATGGAATGTGGGCGTTGACCTTGTGAAGGTGATGGTGGGCAGCCTTATTGAACCGAGGCAGACCCTGTGCTGCAGGTTGACCCACAGTGCAGGAGGATTAGGGCCAGGGGTGTATTTGAATGGTTCCAGGGATGGGAAGCTTCAGTTCTGAGGACAGATTGAAGAGGTTGGGTAGAGGAAGGAGATCTGATGAGGGGGAAGCTTCAAAACTACGAGTGGCCTTAAGAGAGTACCTTGGGAAAATTGTCCCACTTGTGAAGGGACCAAGATTGCGAGGAGATCGTGATTTGCAAAAGAAGCAAGGGTGATGTTTTTAAATTGAGTAGTTGGAGTATGTAAAGGGCTGACGGAAACGTGATGGAAGCAGTTTCATTTGAGGCACTCCGGACTGCGATGCCTGGTTATCTGGGTAACAAACAGAGTGCAAAATCCTGAAAAATAAACCAAGGAGAACATAAATTTATTCAAGGAGCAGCATAATCACAGTAGCCAAGGGGATTTTGCCAAATTGGACAGCGTGATGACAAGGAATATAAATGTTGACTGTATATCACAGGAAATCAGGCAGGAGAGGCAAATCACGGGATCACACAGCTTGGAAAGAAGACTTTCAGCCCATCATTGCTGTACTAGCCCTTTGAAAGAGCCGTCCAATGAGTCCCACTCACCTTAGTTTCTCTCCACAGCCCATGCTTCCTCTCGGGTAGTTATTCACTCCCTTTTTGAATGTTCCCGTTGAACTGTCTGTGCCTGATTGGCAACGTCTGGGGGAGCTTTGCAGAGTGAGGGGACCTCATCGAGGTGCTGTCGTGATGGACTGTACTTGCACACTGGAATACTCCTGTCAGTTCCGTATTGGAAGAGGGTTTAGGGAGTCTGCTGGTACCTGACAAAGATCAACAGGGTCGAAGATAACCAGAGGTCGGTAGTAGTATTTTCTGGCGACAGTGACTGAAGGAGTTAATATTAAACCAATCCAGTCATTGCAACACACCCAAATATCCAGCATGATTTAAGGTCAATGGAACTGAGGTACTTGGCAAACGGAAGTTGCTGAAGAACAGCCAATCCATCGGGGTCAACTGGCAGACATCGGGGTCTTGAATGAGACTCGTGAACCGGCCCAAGTTCTGGAGGAGACTGTTGGGCCGGAGACGATCCATGTGGGAAATGTGACACCTCGGGTCCATTGAGTTGAGGCTCTGTTACTATATCTACAGTGGCTGCTGTCCGTGTTAGGTGAGTGCTCATAACGTCAGCTAGACAGAGAGCTTGTACCCAAGTTGGGAAATCAACAGGCAGCACAGCTACACGAGAAGATCATTCTGAGAATTCGAGGAATCTATGGCCTCGTAGTATTTGGACTGGGCTGTTAACTCAGAGAGGGAGGAAGATTTTTGCTAAGGAAGGAGATGTGGCTGTGGTAGCGAGTCTGTTTGAGGACGTTTTTGCTGAGGAAGGAGTTAACTCAGAGACCCAGGTAATGCTCTGGGGCCTTTGGTTCAAATCCCACTGTGACAAATGGTGGAATTTGAATTCAATTTTTAAAAGTCTGGAATTAAGACCATGAATCGATTGTTGATTGTTGGAAAATCCCATCTGGTTCACTCATGCCCTTCAGGGAAGGAAACTGCCATCTTTACCTGGTCTGGCCTACATGTGACTCCTGGCCCACAGCGATGTCGTTGACTGTTCGCTGCCCCCGGGCAATAAATGCTGGCCCAGCCAGCCACGTTCTCCCCTCGCGAACAATTTTTTTTTTACGTGACAAGTCGAAGGGTCAAGGCACTCTGTGAAATCGTTTAATTGGATTTTCACAAAGCATTTGGCCGAGTTTGGCAGGTTAAACGGAAAAATCAGTTGTGTGCTTAAATAAAAATCCTGCGTTATCAAACAAAAGCAGAAGTGGAGAGAGAAAAACAGTTAACATTTCAGCTCCAGTGACCCCAAAAAGAGACCTGCTGATTTTCTCCAGCACTTTCTGTTTTTACTTCAAATTTCCAGCATCCATGGTTCTCGGTATTACTATCCTGCATTGTGAAGTTTGTTTTATCCCATTACTGCATTGGTAATAATATAAGTATTTTTTCCTCTTTATTCTTTCATTGGATGTGGGTATCACTGGCAAGGCAAGCATTTTTAGATTAGATTCTCTACAGTGTGGCCCTTTGGCCCAACAAAACCGCTCCTCCAAAAAGAAACTCACCCAAACCCTTTCCCCTACCCAATATTTACCCCTGACTAACGCACCTAACACTGTGGATAATTTAGCATGGCCAATTCACCTGACCTGCACATCTCTGGGAGGAAACCCACGCAGACCCGGGGAGAATGTGCAAACTCCACACGGACAGGTGCTGTGACCCTGGTGCTGTGAGGCAGCAGTGCCAACCACTGAGCCACCGTGCTGCCCCTCTCTCCTTGCCCTTGAACTGGGCCTTTTCAGAGGGCAGTTCAGAGTCAACCCGTTGCTGTGGGTCAGGAGTCCCATGTAGCTCAGGATGGTGGATTCCCATTCCTGAAAGAATTGAGTGAACCAAATGAGATTTTACGCCAATCCTGGATAACCCCATGGTCATCATTCCTCAGTTAAAAATCACACAACACCAGGTTATAGTCCAACAGGTTTAATTGGAAGCACACTAGCTTTCAGAGTGCCGCTCCTTCATCAGGTGAAAGCTAGTGTGCTTCCAATTAAACCTGTTGGGCTGTAACCTGGTGTTGTGTGATTTTTAACTTTGTACACCCAAGTCCAACACCGGCATCCCCAAATCATCATTCCTCAGCCTAGCTTTTAATTACACATTTAATCATTGAATTTAAATTCAGTCAGCTGCAGTGGTGGACATTTCCCTACAGTCAGTGTACAGAGTATGGGCGAGGTTTCCATCCAGTGAAATCCCATAGGTATCAGCGCACGGCAGACCGGAAAATGTAAATTTGGGTTGTGCCTTTCTCAGAATGTCTTGAAGCTGGTCACAGACAGCTATGTATTTTCGTAACATCCACCTGAGAGAAAGGTATTCATTGAAAAGGCAGTCCCTCTGATAGTGTAGCTCTCCCTCTGTACAGCACTGCAGAGTCGGCTTGGATTAAGCGCTGAGTTGTACAGTTGGGTAGACATGGGTCGAATTACATTTATTATTGGCAAATGTTGAACACTGAAACTGAAACAATAATTTTGCTGACAAAAATTTAAAGATTATGAATACCAAAAACTGTGCTCTATCTTAAACGCTCAGTTATGTTGTAAGTATGAAAAGTGCACTGGAAATCAAGGAGCAGTCACTTTATTGGGAGTTTCTGCAGACCCCCATAGCAACAGAGACATGGAGGAGCAGATTGGGAGGCAGATTTTGAAAAGGTGCAGAAGTAACAGGGTTGTTGTCATGGGCGACTTCAACTTCCCTAATATTGATTGGAACCTCCTTAGTGCAAATAGTTTGGAAGGATCAGATTTTGTCAGGTGTGTCCAGGGGGGATTCCTGACTCAATATGTAGATAGGCCAACTATTGGATTTGGTGCTTGATAACGAACCAGGTCAGGTGTCAGATCTCTCAATGGGAGAGCATTTCAGTTATAGTGATCACAACTCCCTGACCTTTACTGTACTCATGGAAAGGGATAGGAATAGACAGTATGGGAAAATATTTAATCAGGGGAGGGGGAATTACAATGTTATTAGGCGGGAACTGTGGACCATAAATTGGGAGCAGATATTTTCAGGGAAATAGACGACAGAAATGTGGAGGTTGTTTAGGGACCGCTTGCTGTGAGTGTTGGATAGGTTTGTTCCACTGAGTCAAGGCAGGGATGGTAGAGTGAAGGAACCCAGGGTGACGAGAGATGTGGAATGACTAGTCAAGAAGGAAAACAAGCTTACTTAAGGTTGAGGAAGCAAGGGTCAGACAGGGCTCTAGAGAGTCACAAGGTAGCCTCTAGAGGAAGGAACTGAAGAATGGACTTCGGAGAGCTAGAAGGGAGCATGAAAAAGCCTTGGTGGCTAGGATTAAGGAAAGCCCCAAGGCATTCTACACTTGTGAGAGGAACAAGAGGGCAGCCAGAGTGAGGGTAGTGTTGATCAGGGATAGTGGAGGGAATTTGTGCCTGCAGTCGGAGGAGATAGGGGAGGTCTTTAATTAATATTTTGCTTCAGTATTCACAGATGAGGGGCATCTTGTCATTTGTGAGGACAGCATGACACAGGCTGATATGCTTGAACAGGTTGATGTTAAGAAGGAGAATGTGCTGGAAATTTTGAAAACATAAGGATAGATAAGTCCCGTAGGCCAGGGGAATATACCCAAGGTTACTACGGGGAGGGAGGGAAAAGAGGAAGTGGTGGAGGCTGGTACAATTGCAACATTTAAGAGGCATTTGGATGGGTATATGAATAGGAAGGGTTTGGAGGAATCTGGGCCGGGTGCTGGCAGGAGGGACTACATTGGATTGGGATATCTGGTCAGCATGGACGGGTTGGACCGAAGGGTCTGTTACCATGCTGTATATCTCTATGACTCTATTTAAGCGACTCTCGGACAGACGCATGGATGATAGTAAACTGAAGGGTCTGTAGGTTAGTTTGATCATAGAGTAGGATAAAAGGTTGGCACAACATCGAGGGCCGAAGGACTGTGCTGCACTGTCCTATGTTCTATATGTCTTGGCAAAGTATTCCATTACTGTTGAAGTGTCAGAAATGTGAAAAACAAGATCCCACAAGCATCATTAGCAGTAGCCAACCGATGCCTAGTTTGTTAGTGCAATGGGAATTCTTATGCAGCAGACTATAGTTCCTGATGTTTGGAGGTTGGTTAGCTCAATTGGCTGGATAGCTGGTTTGTGATACAGTATGACCCCAATAGCGTGGGTTCAATTCCCACACACCAGCTGAGGTTTTCATGAAGGACTCTCTTTCTCAACTCTCCCCTCACCAAAGGCATCAGTCCTCTCTCTCTCTCTCAGGAGAGAGCAGCCCAATGGTCTGGTCAGACCTTACCTCTAGGTGTTGGTTAAGGTATAAATAGTAAGATCAGGACTCCAGGGATAAGCACCTTCCACCATCTTCAAAATTGTGCCATTGGATGTTTTACATTCATCTGTGAGGGGAGATATTCATAGAAAAGACAGTATAGCACTCCGACTGTCCTGCGCTACAGAGTAAACTTGGATTATGTGTTGCATTGCGCAATTGGGTAAACATGGGTCCAATTGGATTTATTAATGGTAAATTTTGCTTATAATTTTGCTAATCAAAATTTCAAGGTCATGAAAGCTAGAAGCTGTGTTCCATCTTAAACTGCCAGTGATTTTGTAAGTATTGTGTTAAAAATGCACTCAAAATCAAGGCATCTTGGAATAGTACTCCTGAGTACTGATCAAAAGTCATGATCAAAAGTATGCCCCTTGTCAGATCCACGCCCCCACCAGCCCTCACCCCACACCCGGCACCTTCCTCTGCTCCCCTGCCACCGCAGGAAGTGCAAACCCTGCACCCACATCTCCCCCCTCACCTCCATCCAAGGCCCAAAGGATCCTTCCACATCTGACAGAAATTTACCTGTATGTTCACAAATGTCATCTACTGTATCTATCGCACCCAGTGTAGTCTCCCCTACATTGGGGAGACAGGACGCCAACTAGTGGATCATTTCAGAGAACATCTCCGGGACACCCGCACTCACCAACCCCACCGCCCCGTGACTGAACATTTCAACTCCCGCTCCCACTCCGTCAAGGACATACAGGTCCTGGGTCTCCTCCACTGCCAAACCCAAACCACCCGACCCCTGGAGGAAGAACGCCTCATCTTCCACTTTGGGACTCTGCATCCACACGGGATTAATATGGATGTCACCG
>NC_057749.1:23921513-23929251 GCF_004010195.1 Chiloscyllium plagiosum
ACCCCCTCCCATTTATGTCTCAGCACCGGAGGCTCACAAGCCTCATTCCTGATTAAGCACTTCTGCCTGAAAAGTTGATTCTCCTGCTCCTTGGACGCTGCCTCACCTGCTGTGCTTTTCCAGCACAACACTCTCTCCTCTGATCTCCAGCATCCACAGTCCTCACTTTCTCCTAGTTACAAAAGTATGTTTGGATTCATAGTGATGAATGTGGAGAAGTGGGGTGGCATTAGTCTGCAGACTGGTGAGTAAGATCACACCAGGAGTTCTGAGAGAATCTGTGGACAGCAACAAAACAGCGAGGTATGGTGGGATTTAAGGCTTTGGGATGGAGGGAGAAGTCCAAGGATTGGACTCGAAGCAACAGAGATTTGATTTGAGTGTTGGGACAAAATAATGGAGTAGCCAGAAAGGGCAGTGGAGAAATTAAGGGAGGAAAGAAAATCATTTTCACTCAGCAGCCATATTCTTCAGAGAAGGCATTCTAGAAAAATCCATGAGATAATGAAGTCATCAGAAATGAGGAGGGACGATTTGAATGGCTGGTGGACATGAGTTACATCAGTTCACATTCTGTCACTCTGGGAGGAAGGGAAACTGGTGGAACAGGAAGTGTGTTGCCATGGCAACCTGCAGGTAGAGCAAGTGGGCAATCTGAGACAGAGAGAACGATAGCCCCAGGCTTTTGAGGGAGATGTAGGCCTGGGAACTACTTTATATTTCAGGTCATTTATGAAAAATGTTATTTTAACCGCCAAAGGATTTAATTTGAGCTGCAGATATCTGAAGCAGAAAACCGGTGGTTGTCAGGTAAATCCAATCAGTTCATTGTGAAATCTATAACTTTTGAATTTGGTTCTAAATGGAACCTTATTTTGAACGGATGATTGGTAGCTGAGAGAGTGAATATGTTGGCTGGTGTTGCTATCGGAAACCACTCAGGTCTCTCATGTATTTTCTAATATGTTGATAAAACATTCTTGTTTTGTAATCCTGCTTCATAAAATTAAGTAGATTGCACGTCATGCAAACAGCTTTTGAATTCCTTATTTTATCAGTGACTCTTTGAGACATTGGGTTCTAACTTTGGTATTCCCTCAATTGAGAGCACCTTTCTTGTGTCTACCTTGTCAAATCATTTCATAATCTTTAAAAAAAACCCAGTCTTCCCCTGAGCTGTCATCTTTCTGAAGACAAAAGACCTCCCCTCTTGGGTTTTTTTCCTCATGCGTGTAACCACTCAGCTGTGCAATCCTTGTGATTTTCTTTGCTCTGTTTTGTTTCCTGTTCTCTGGTTGTGTTGGTGTTATCAGATTGTCAGTCCAGACTGTACGAGCTGATGAGTCTACTCTCAACCCCTTCTTCTGTTCACTCACCCCACTCTGCCTCTTGTTAAAACATTCCATTACAGTCTGTGGGGCATAATTTAATGTGATTGGAGGAAGGTTTAGGGGAGATGTCAGAGGTAGGTTCTTTACACTGAGAGTGTTGGGTGCATGGAATGCACTGCCAGTGGTGGTAGTAGAGTCAGATACATTAGGGACATTTAAGCAACTCTTGGATAGACACATGGATGAAAGTAAAATGAAGGGTATGTAGGTTAGTCTGATCTTAGAGTAGGATAAAAGGTCCTCAAGGGCTGTGCTGCACTATCCTATGTTCTATGTTCTGTCCATCTTGGAAAAATATTTTCAAAGCATTGTTACTGTTGCAATGTCAGAAATGTGAAAAACAAGATCCCACAAGCATCATAGCAGTAGCCAACCGATGACCAGTTTGTTGATGCAGTGGGAATTCTTATACAGCTGACTACAGTTCCTGATGTTTGGAGGTTGGTTAGATTGGCTGGACAGTTGGTTTGCGATGAAGCATGACCCCAATAGTGTGGGTTCAATTCCCGAACCAGCTGAGGTTATCATGAAGGACTCTCTTTCTCAACCTCTCCCCTTGCCTGAGGCACGGTGACCCTCAGGTTAAACCACCATCAGTCCCCTCTCTCTCTCAGGAAAGAGCAGCCCAATGGTCTGGTCAGACCTTACCTCTAGGTGTTGGTTGAGGTATAAATAGTAAGATCAGGACTCCAGGGATAAGCACCTTCCACCATCTTCAAAACTGTGCAATCGGATGTTTTACATTCATCTGGGAGGGGAGATATTCATAGAAAAGGCAGTACACCTCTGACAGTGTAACACTCCAACTGTAACACACTGCATGAGCAGTGTAGTCTGTACAAGCTGATGATTTATTTGAGTCTGCTCTCAACTCCTTCATCTATTCCCTAACCCCACTCTGCCTCTTGTCAAAACATTCCATTACACTCTGTGCTCTTCAGTCATTAATTGATCATCGTTCAAAAGCTATTGGTATTTCCCGTGGATCACAGTGCTTATGTCAACCTGTAGTCATAGAGATGTACAGCACGGAAACAGACCCTTCAGTTCAACTTGTCCATGCTGACCAGATATCTTAAATTAGCTTTGTCCCAGTTGCCAGCAGTTGGTCCTTATCCCTCTACAAGGAGAAAGTGAGGGCTGCAGATGCTGGAGATCAGAGCTGAAAATGTGTTGCTGGAAAAGTGCAGCAGGTCACGCAGCATCCAAGGAGCAGGAGAATCTCCTGCTCCTTGGATGCTGCCTGACTTGCTGCGCTTTTCCAGCAACACATTTTCAGCTCTTATCTCTCAACACCCTTCCTATTCATATATCCACCCAGGTGCCTTTTAAATGCTGTAACTGTACCAGCCTCCACCACTTCCTCTGGCAGCTCATTGCACACATGCTCCAACCTCTGCATGAAAACATTGTCCCTTCGGTCCCTTTTATATCTTTCCCCTTTCACCTCAATGTATACCCTCTAGTTCTGAACTCCCCTATCCCAGGGAAAATACCTTGTCTATTTACCCTATCCATTCCCCTCATGATTTTGGAAACATCTATAACGTCACCCAACAGCCTCTGACACTCCAGGGAAAACAGCCTCAGCCTATTCAGCCTCTCCCTATAGCTCAAACCCTCCAACACTGGCAACATCCGTGTAAATCTTTTCTGAACCCTTTCAAGTTTCACAACCTGGTATAAGAGGACCTTCTTTCTCCTGCCACCAAATGTTATGCTTTTGCATGCACTTCCCCTTGGGGTCAACCTTAGAATTACAGAATCCCTACAGTGCGGAATGAGGCCATTCAGCCCATTGAGTCTGCACTGCCTCACTAAAGTGTATGCCATGCAGACCCATTCCCGTACCTTATCCCTGTAACCCTGTATTCCCCATGGTTATTCCACTTGACCAGCACATCCTTTGACACGATGGGGCAATTTACTGTGGCAAATCCACCTAACCTGCACATCTTTGGACTGTGGGAGGAAACTGGAGCATCCGGAGGAAACCCGCGCAGACACTGGGAGAACGTGCAAACTTCACACAGTCACCCAAGGCTGGAATCGAACTCGGGTTCCTGGCGCTGTGAGACAGCAGTGCAAACCATTGTGCCACCCCAAGTGGCCACATGAATGAAATGCCCATGAATTTTGATGTAGAGTGCTTAGATTCAAAGACCATTTGAATGAAAGCAGTACATTATAAGAATTAGATTCACTACAGTGTGGAAACAGGCCCTTCGGCCCAACAAGTCGACACCGACCCTCCGAAGAGTTACCCACCCAGACCCATTTCCCTCTGACTAATGTACCTAAAATTATGGGCAATCTAGCATGGCCAATTCACCTGACGTGCACATCTTTCGACTGTGGGAGGAAACCGGAGCACCCGGAGGAAACCTGCGCAGACGCAGGGAGAATGTGCAAACTCCACACAGACAGTCACCTGAGGCTGAAATCGAACCTGGGACCCTGGTGCTGTGAGGCAGCAGTGCTAACCACTGAGCCACCGTGCTGCCCCAAAGGTAGAAGGTCAGAAGGTAGGAAGCTTGGTGGTGCTCACCTACAGTGGGTGTTGCAACAAAGTTAAAGCTGAGAGTCTTTGTCGCATGTAAAACTGGTGAAAAGCAGTTTTTGTGATGACATTTGAATGGATGAGGATAGATTGAAGGTGTGGATTGGGTACTTTACACAAAGGATGCAACTTAATAGTCCTTGATCTCATGGGTTTAGATGGCATCTGTGCTCAGATACCATCTAAATCCATGAGATCAAGAACTACATGAACTACGTCCACATTCCTGATATACTGAAGGAGCAGAATATTCATTACTTAAGCTGAACAAGCCATTTGAGGATCATGCACACCTGAAAGGAGAAGGTGGATTGGTTTACACAGAGATAGAGAGTGGAGACTTGTACACCACCCCACTTGATGTTTCATGCAGTTTCGTGACCAAATGTGCTATTAATGCCAAAAGCTATTAACCACTGTGGGCGGCACGGTGGCACAGTGGTTAGCACTGCTAGGTTAGGGGTATGGGTGGGTTGCGCTTCGGCGGGTCGGTGTGGTCATGTTGGGCCGAAGGGCCTGTTTCCACACTGTAATCTAATCTAATCTAATCTAATCTAATCTAATCTAATCTAATCTATCAGTCAGCACCAAAATCCAGCTCAAGGTGAGGAAGGTAATTCTGAAAAGGAAAGAATCAAATCTGACCCAGAGTGGGACCTTGCCATGATGCCAGTGTGACTTAATATGAATGCAGTGAAGTCTTTGCATCGACTGCTAAAGGCAATAAATTTTTTAAACGCTTTGATTGTGGTTAGGCATATCTTAGTCGACCGAATTCATCTAGAAAATTCTACCACATTAATTTAATTTCTGTTACCATAATGTCTGTTTTCAAAATGGCGCCAACACTGGGCGACTGTTTGCGAGCTCTGTAAAGCAGATTGTCAAATATCTTACAACCATCTGCACTTTTAAACCCAAACTCTTAAGTCTGTAAAAATTGCTAATATTGTTGTGCCTCGTTCTGTCTAAAGACCCTATAATTTGTATTTACTTGTATGCTGTGATCTGCATAGTATTACACGTAAAACAAAACTTTCTATTGTACTGAGGAACATGTGACAAGAATAAATCAAATGAAATCTAATCATATTAATAATACGACCATCCACACTGCAAGTGATATTTTATTCTTGATACTTTTGGACAGGCTTTGGGGACTTCTAAGGTCCTTTTGCAAGCCGTGTATGAAACCATTGATGTGGTAAATGTAGACAAATTTAAAAATCACACAACACCAGGTTATCGTCCAACAAGTTTATTTGGAAGCACTCGCTTTCAGAGTGCTGCTCCTTCATCAGGTGGTTGCACTCCAAAAGCTCGTGCTTTCAAATAAATCTGTTGGATTATAACCTGGTGTTGTGTGATTTTTAACTTTGTCCACCCCAGTCCAACACTGGCTCCTCCACAGCATGTCAAATGTGCTTAGACACTTTGTGAGTGGTAACCAGTAGAGTTTGACATGGTACCATGTCAGGAAATCTCACGGTAGACGACCAAAATTCGGTCACAAGGTAGGATTTAAGGAGTATCTTAAAGGACAAGAGCGAGGTGGAGAGGTTGGAAAAGACAACTCTGGGGCATAGGCCAAGTAGCTGAAGGTATGGTCTTGAGTTATGAAACAATTAAGATGAAGGCAGCTTAAGAGGCCAGAACTGGATCATTATAAATATAGGGGAGCTAGGAACACTGCGGCAAGTAACTAACCACCTAACTCCCCCATGAAGTACATGAATAGAAGAGGTTTGGAGCTGGCAGGTTAGACTAGTTTGGGATTCTGGACTGGTTAGACCAAAGAGTCTGTTTCTGTGCTGTATGACTCTTAGCCTATCAATGTAGCACCCTGATTTGGCACTGTGTCACTGTACCTTCATGACCAGCAATGTGGGTTTACCTAGACTTCAAGGCCTGTAGCAATTCAAGAAGGCATCTCACTGTCACCTGGTGGGAAATTAGGAATGGGCAGCAAGTGCTGGTCTGACCCACAACACCCACATCCCCATGAACTAACTTCAGAAAATCTCACTTGTGTTGCACTGGGAGTTCAAACCTAGAGGATATAATTTTAAGACGAGTGGAGAAAGATTTAAAAGGGACCTGAGGGGCAACTTTTTCCCACACAGGGTGGTTCGTTTGTGGCATGAACTATCAGAGGAGGTGGTAGTTTCAGTCACAGTGACACCATTTAATCGACATTTGGACAGATACATGAATAAGAAGGGTTCAGAGGGAGATGGGCCAATTGCAGGCAAATGGGACTAGTTTAATATGGGAAACCTGGATGGCATGGATGTGTTGGACCGAAGGGTCTGTTTTGGTGCTGTATGACTCCGTCATTGCTGGGCAGATTGGTGAGATGAGGGGGTGCGACGACGTGGAAAAATTGTAAAAAGGGATGAAAGTTCTCAAACGAAGGCATCACCAGAGCTCGAGATCATGTAGGTCAATGATCTTGGGGGCGGACTGGGATGGTGGTGGAGGAGGTGGGGGGGAGTCCCTGACAATACAGGAACCAATGGGAATGGACCTCTTTTCTCTGCATCCTGGAAGGACTGGTGCCTCTGTTTAACGTGAAGGAGGGCCCTCATTTAGTCTCCTTTCACCTCTACTCTGAGACTCCTCTTCCCCATCACTTCCCCTTTGTGACTGGAGCCAATAGGACCCCTGTCCATTTGCTGCTCCTCTTCAGCGAGGGTTCTCATTTACAAACATATCCTCCGACTTGCTGCTCACTGCCTGAGCTGTTGTTGACTGTCGGGGGCCAAATGGAAATGGGCAGCTCCTTTCTGTGCCACACCTGTTCCTGATGTGCTGTCGCTCACCATTTCACCTAATCACCTCTCCTTCACACATCCCCTCACATCCCCACTGTGCACTTTCTCTCTTTAGTCTCCTGTCCAGGACCGTGTTACAATCCCTCAGCCCGAGAATTGGGGCTGTGTGAGGCTTTCCGACTCTGCAGCAGTGTCCTGCAGTCTGCAGGACATTTTGAGGATACAGCAGTGCGCAATCCCAGAGAACAAAAGAGAAGTACAGCACAGAAACAGGCCCTTCAGCCTTCCTGAGCCTGTGCCGATCATCATGCCCTAACTAAACTAAAAAACAAATCTTCTGCTCTTATTCGGTCTGTCCCTCCTATTCCCTCCCTATTCAAGTAACCATCCAGATGCCTCTTTAATGTCACCAATGTGCCTGCTTCCACCACCTCTTCTGGCAATGCTTTCCAAGCTCTTCCCACTCTCTGCGTGAAAAATTTCCCTCACACATCTCCCTTACACTTTCGCCCTCTCACCTTGAACCTGTCCCTCCTTTTCATTGAAACTACAACCCTGGGGAAAACGTCTCTGACCATCCTCCCTGTCTACGCCTCTCACAGTTGTGTAGATCTCCATCAGGTCTCCTCAGTCGCCATCTCTCCAGTGAAAACAACCCTGGTGTTTTTAACCTTTACTCATAGCCAATGCCCTCGAGACCAGGCAACACCCTGGTGAACCTTCTCTGTAAGGGAATTCAAGCAGTATTTTTTTTTAAAAGAGCCCTTTTCTTTGAAAAACAAAATTCCTGGTGTGTTTTATTTTTAAATTGCATAATTATCTGGAGATGCAGGGAAGATCATTCAACTGACAAATTGAAAATTAGCTAAGGAACACATTCACTTTGTGAAAGGAGACATGATGGGTGGGTATTGGTGGGAACACGGGGAGAGGGTGGGGTGGGTATTGGTGGGAACACGGGGAGAGGGTGGGGTGGGTATTGGTGGGAACACGGGGAGAGGGTGGATGGGTAA